>NC_138377.1:11261924-11272315 GCF_054177405.1 Leptonychotes weddellii | reverse complement strand
TGTGTAAGACTGATGAATCACAGACCTGTACCCCTGAAACAAATAATACATTATGTTAATTTAAAAAAAAAAGGAAAGAAAGAAAAAAAAGAATATTGGTGACAAGGTAGTCTGGTTGACATAGATATATGAGTAAGAGGTACATGGTAAACCTCTCTGAATGGGGAGAAAAAATGTGGAGGTATTTGTGTCCCACATGAATGTTCACCAAAGGGTGACCTCAGCAGGGAGGATTTTAATAATCAAGTGAATAGGATGATCTCTTCTGTAGATACCAGTCTCTTTCTCCAGTCAACCCTATCATTACACAGTGGGCCATGAACATAGTGGCTGTGTGGTAAGGAAGGAGGTTATGTGCGGGCCCATCAGCATGGACTTCTCACCAAGGCTGACCTGGCTATGACTCCTGCTGAGCGCCCAATCTGCCCACAGCAGAGACCAACACTGAGTGCCCAATATGGCACCAATGCCCAAGGTGGTCAGCTGGTTACATGGTGGCAGGTTGATTACATGGGACTGCTTCCATTACGGAAGGGGCAATGTTTCATCCTACCTGGAACAGATGCTTACTCTAGATACAGATTTACTTTCCCTGCATGCAGTGCTTCTGCCAAAATAACCATCTGTGGACTTACAAAATGCTTTAAGCACTGTCATGGTATTCTACGAAGCATGGCTTCTAATCAAGTAACTCACTTCATAGCAAAAGAAGTGTACAGTGGGCCCACGCTCATGGAATTCACTGGGCTTACCAAGTTCTCTACCATCTTGAAGGAGCTGGTGTGATAGGACGGTGGAATGGCCTTTTGAAGACACAGTTACAGTGTGAGCTAGGTGACAATATGTCTCAGGGCTCTAGCAAGGTTCTCCAGAAGGCTGTAAATGCTCTGAATCCACATTCAATATATGGTGCAGTTTTTCCGCTACCAGGATTCATGGACCCAGAAATCATGGGGTGGAACTGGGAATGGCACCACTCACGAGTACTCCCAAGTGACTCACTAGCAAAATGTTTGCCTCCTGTTCCCCTGACTTTATGCTCTGCTAGCCTAGAGGTCTTAGTTCTAGGAAAAGGAATGCTTCCACCAAGAGACACACAATGAATGATTCCATTGAGTTGGAAATTAAGACAGCCACCCAGCTACTTTGGGCTCCTTGTGCCTCTAAATCAACAGCAAAGAAGGGAGTTCTCATGCTGGCTGGTGTGATCAATCCTCACTACCAAGGGGAAATTGGACTACTACTCCACAATGAAAGTAAGGAAGAGTGTCTGAAATACAGGAGATCCCTTAGGGTATCTATTAGTATTACCATGCCCTGTGATTAAGGTCAATTGAAAACTATAACAACCCAATCTAGGCAGAAGTACTAAAGGCCCAGCTTCTTCAGGATTGACTGTCTGGGTCATCCCACAAGATACCTGGTGAAGACGAGGGGAATACAGAGTTGGTAGTGGAAGAAAGTAGTCATAAATACCACCTATGACCCCATAACCAGTTACAAAAATCGCTGTACTTCCTCCTCTTGTTATGAGTATATCTGTGTAGGAATACGTGTGCATAAATCATTTTAATATATATGTTACAATATGTCTTTGTTGTCTTTCCTCTCTTATTCCTTTATCATGTAAGACAAGATGCATTGACTTTATATCATGACATTTAAGTACTATTAATTTTTATCATAGTGTCTAAGTTATGGGATTTCAAGCAGAGCGAACATCACTTAAGGATTTTATATAAGGGGTTAGTGTGTTTTCCATTGTATGTAGGATAGCTGTATCACGTTTGGTGGAATTATGACCTCGTTATTGTCTTTATTTGGAGATTAAGTTCAGTTTAAGGAGATGTGCATGGCTGCCAAACTGACAGGGAGGGACTTGTGATGGTTAATCCAAAGTGTCACTTGACTGGGCTACAGGTTGCCCAAATTTAACATTGCTATGGGTGTATCTGTGAGGCTATTCTCAATGAAATTAGCAGCTGAATTGGTGGGCTCAGTAAAGTAGAATCCTCTCCCCAGGGTGGGTGGACAGCAACCAATCCCTTGAGGGCCTGAGTAGAGAAAAAAAAAAAAAAGCAGAGGAAGAGAGGATTCAGCCCCTTGCTGCCTGCCTGCTTAACATAGGAAGCTGGTCTTCTGCCACTGGACTGGGATTTACACCCACAGGCTCCTCTTATCTTCAGGACTGGGTCTCCAGCTTGCAGACGGCAGATCCTGGGACTTCTCAGCCTCCATAATCATAATGGTTTTGTTCCTCCAGAGAACCCTGCTACAATTCGACTCTTCACTGGTAGCCACTCCAGTGAGCACACAGTGGCATCTCACCGTGGTTTAGTCTGCATTTCCCTAGAGACTAATGATATTGGTCATCTTTTCGCCTGCTTATTTGCCGCTCATAGATCTTCTCTGGTGAACTGTTAAAATCTTTTGCCCATTTTTCAAAATGGAGGGCTTTTATTCACCTTGAGTTTTGAGAGTTCCTTATGTATTCTGGATACCAGTCATCTATCAGATGAAGGATTTGTCATTTTCTCCCACTCTGGCTTGTCTTTCCACTCTCTTGGTTTCCTTCAAAGAGCACACGTATTTAATTTTGATGAAGTCCAATTTATCAGTGTTTTCTTTTATGGATTGCACTTTTTGTGTCCTATCTAAGAAATCTTTGCCTAACCCAAGGTCACAAAGATTTTCCTTTATGTTTTCTTCCAGAAATGTTGTAGTTTTAGATTTTACATTTAGGTCTATGATCTATTTTTAATTTTTCTATAAAGTGCAAAGTATTTATTGAAGTTCATTCTCCCCCCATATGATAGCCAATGGTTCTAGCATTTGTTGAAAAGACTATCTTTTCTCCACCAAACTGACTTTGCACCTTTGTAAAAAAACAAAACAAAACAAAACAAAAAACCCCAGAAACAATGGTCTATATCTGTGTGGTTTCGTTTCCGGACTTCCTAATCTAGTTCATTGATGATTTGTGTATCTCAATATGAACACCACAATGTTCTAATTAGTGTAGCTTATAAGCCCTGAAATCAAATTTGGTCTACTTTTTCAAAGGTGATTTGGCAATTCTATGTCCTCTACATACCTCTATGAATTTTAGGTTGTCAACTTCTACAGAAAAACAAAAGAAAACAAAACAAAAAACCCCCAAAACAGCCTGCTGGGATTGTGACTGTGATGAATCTATAGATCAGTTTAGAGAGAAATCACATCTGAACTATACTGAGTAGCTCCCTCACACACGAGTGCTTATCAATACTTCACTGAATACCCAAGGGGTACCTTCTGCAAGTCTCTGGACGTCCCTCTGACTCTGCCCTGCAAACTCTAGCTGCGTGGTCCTCCTGGACTCAGTTCCATCTCCTCAACTCTGCCTGGGCCTCCCCTCCCTGTGTTGCAGCCTGGATACTCTCTCAAGGCAGTAAGCTGGGCGATCAGAGGGCTCACCTCGTTTATTTTCCGTCTCTCTGTGTTCACTGTCCTTCACTGCTAGATGCTCAGTGTCTTCGATAGTGCTGTTTCATATATTTTGCCCATTTTAAAAATTGTTTCAGGCAGGAAAGTAAATCCGGTCCCTGTTATTCCATCTTGGTGGAAGTCTCAATTTTTAATTTTTAATGTCAAATCTGTTCTCAAAGTTATAAAATTCAAGTAAAAATAGGACAAAAACATAACTAGTAATTAGTATAATGTTTTATCACCATTCGTTTATTTGTTCATTAATCCATTTCATTCCAAAAATATTTACTGAATTCTGCACAGTAAGCACTGTCCTGGCACATGAGCATACAATCCTGAAGGTCAAAGCCAGACATGCGCCTTGCTCTCACAGAGCTTACAATCTAGTGGGACAGACAGACGTTACTCAAGTAACTATGAACACATATGAAACACTGCAATTGTGACAGCAGCTATGAAGAAAAGAATAGAATAAGCTACTCTGGTAACCTACAGGAGGGTGATTTTATGGTATTTGTTTCTATTGAGCCTATATATCCGTGAGTTGAAAATATCACTACTTTTTCTTTATTTGCAAAGAAATTACATTCGGTATACAGTAGGGAAAAAATGTCCAACAAATACACTTCTCAATATATGATGTGCTAGATTAAGATAATATATGAAGTGCTTTGGATCGCATAAAAAATTTGACACTATCCTTTTGAGACTTAAGATCTAAGTGGGCACATAAAATATAAAGAAATATAAATGTTATATATCTACATTCTATATGAATATAAATGGAAGTTTACCACTTGAACATTATTTTGTCTACCCTCATTTAAAAGATTATCTTTTCTATCAGCCTTAATTTCAGAAATTGGTAAGTTTCTTTCAGAAAACAATACATTTATTTTATTTTGTTAAGTCTTACCTAGATATCTCAGCTTGGGAATTCTTCTCCCCATCGACAGTGAAAGGAGATGCTCCAGTTAGTAATTCATACATTAGAACACCTAAACTCCACCAGTCAACTGCCTATAAAACAATAATATCATTTTATAGAATATGAATATATATTTTATAAGAAAGGAGAATGAACAGACTAAAACTATATATTTGAAAAATATTTTAACAAGAAGATTTTGTATATAGCTTTCTGTGTAAGAAGTATTAAATTAAACACTTGCAAGAAAGACATTTAGAGAACAAATATCCGGGTATTCTCAGAATAGAATTTAAACATAGTGATAGGCAATCAAAGGGCTAAAAGTGCTTTCATTATTTCCTAAATCATTAAGTAATGGTTTTATTTTGGTTAATTAAAAAAATTTTTTTTAATTTTATTTTATTATTATTTTTTAAAGATTTTATTTATTTGATAGTGAGAGAGAGACAGAGAAAGAGAGAGAGAGAGCACGAGATCGGGGAGGGTCAGAAGGAGAAGCAGACTCCCCACTGAGTGGGCAGCCCGATCCGGGACTCAATCCTGGGATTCTGGGATTATGATCTGAGCTGAAGGCAGTCGCTTAACCAACTGAGCCACCCAGGCACTCCAAATTTTAAAAATTTTAAGTAAACTCTTTAGACTTATGATGGGGGAAAAAAGAAAAGGAACATTCAGCATTTTTATTAATTATTTAGCTCCAATAAGTATTATGAAATTCCTTGAACTCAAAGAACAAAAATGAAAAAATCCCATCTAATGATACCATATTTCATAACCACCTAAATTTTCAATTCTTCTTATAGGACCTATCACATACATCTTCATTTATGTGAGTCTTCAATTGTGGGAAACATGAAGATACTTAAATAATATAAAATAAAATGAGATCTAAATTGGAAACCAACTTATAAATGCAGTTACCTGAACTGAGAGCAGAGTTTAAAGAACCCTGACATTAGTTCTTTTATAATTAGGCAAATCAAAATTTCAATATTTGTTGAATACACAAGCTTATACCAAGAGATATTAACTGGATGCTAAAATTTTTAACCCTGCTTCCAAATTTCAGGGCAAAGATTTCAGAGAGATGATGCAAAATTTATGGACCTAGAGCTATTTTAAAGAAAATACATAACGATGACATATAAAACATGATCAGGCTGTCTGCAATCATAAAAGGAACAGTGTGGAGCCAGGTACACTGATAAGCGCTTTGCATATATTGTCACACTTAATTACCTCAAAGTCATCAAGGTGTTCCACGAACAGGAAAGAGTATTTACTGACTAGCTATATTCCAGACTCAGGTATACAGGAATTCTTGGAGGTTCTATAAGGTTTTCATCCTTAAAAATTGGTTACATTAGGTCGTAGAAGGTAATTTTCAAATTTTAACAGTTATAAATTCCTATTAAACTGTTGAGGACAACAGTTTCAAAGAATACCATGCAGTAAATGAAACCAGCAATTCAATTATTTTATTTATACAAGCCGTTTTACTGCCACCGGAGTCAGGACCCTCAGAATGTTTTGCTGTTGGATTTGAAACCAGCTGTTGAGATGATACAGATCAACAATCAGATTCCTAATCATATGGCCTGAAACCAATACCATACCAACTTGAAGAACAGGCTTTAAGTATATGATTAGTTATTAGTAAGGAGACCAAAGATTCTCCACACTTAAGATATTTGGACTGAATATGTGGGATTTTGAAAGGGGATGAGGGAGAAGGGACGATGAGGAACAAAAAATAGTCAAAATTCCTTATTTGGAGAAAATTATTAATACAGCAAAAGCATTAAGATGGCACCAAAGAAATCTCACCCTTTAATACAGGAAGAAAAAATATGTGACCTAGATTTTATAACAAAACTGCTTAAGATGCTTCCTCTACAATCTTTACTTTGCACAAAGGGAAGTGAGGTTTTTAGAGGGCTTAAGGAAAACAAACTTGGACTATCTTGAATGCAGGATTTTTTTCTTTCTCCAAGGATTGTTACAATGCTTATTTCTGTTGAAGAGATAATCAACAAAGTCTATCTTCTTCCTCTAAAACTCTAGATATCATAATTTGTTCATGTATTCAAAGCAAAGGAGAGAAAACAATGAAGGTAAGACAATACCAGAAAGAGGGCTCTGATGAAGAGACTGGACCCAAGTTATTAACTAGGGTTCTTATTATACATTTTATGGAGATATAAGGAAGTCTAGAACATACCTTGTCATGTCCTGAATCTCCCCCTCTGACAATATCCGGTGCCATGTATTCAATAGTCCCACAAAAGGAATATGCTCTTTCAGCCTTAAACAGTCAAACAAACAAAAAGGCATTTGATTTCAAACCAGACAAATGATAAAAAAAAAGTCAGTATTACATGTTAGTGGTTGAGATACACCACAGTAGAAAAGTAGTGGTAGAATCTATTTGACAGACTCCCCCCTTCTCACCAGGTCAGATCATCACTACATAGTGAGTCCTGGGTGCATGTCCTGTCCAAAGACTTCCTTTGCTTGAAACCTTCCCATCTATCCACCCATCCATCCACACACCCATCCATCCATCCATTCATCCATCCATCCACTTTTCTTCTTTTTTGCAGTATGTATGTATATTTCCATTATTGGTTTCTTGTACCATTCTTTTTGTAAAACTTCAAGTAGTCCTAGTAGGGTAACAAGAACTGTCTAATACTTTAGTACTTTATTTCCAGATAGGCAAGATTGGGAAAACACTGGGAAACCTTAAGGGGAAAAAGAGACCAAATTCTAAGAAGGAGAATAGGGAGCCCAAAGATGAAAAACGACGAAAAATATTTTTTCCCACCTTATTTTGTTTAGGTTTGGCACTGCCAATCATATGTTTAGTAATGATGCGCAAAATTGTTTTTATTTTATAAAAGGATTGTCTCTTAAAGACAGTTGTTTCTCTTTTGTAGAGCTTTAAAAAGGTCTAGATTTAACGATCAATTGTGTCTTATGACATTCCAATGAAACAAAGGAGAGTAAATATCTAAATTATTATACAGATATATTAAATAGGGAAAAAAGAATTCCTCTTTGACAAGATACATTCTTACGGCTGTATCTGAAACTTTTTAAGGCATTTCGGAGCCATTAAAATATTTTACAAAATTACTTTTTTTTTTTTTAAAGATTTTTTATTTATTTATCTGAGAGAGAGAATGGGAGACAGAGAGCATGAGGGGGGAGGATCAGAGGGAGAAGTAGACTCCCCGCTGAGCAGGGAGTCCGATGCAGGACTCGATCCCAGGACTCCAGGATCATGACCTGAGCCGAAGGCAGTTGCTTAACCAACTGAGCCACCCAGGCGCCCCTTTACAAAATTACTTTAAAGGAAACTTCAATTTACACTTTACTCTTCTTCCACTATCAAGGTTTTAAGAAAAATAAGCATTCCTCTTATTTACCAATTTTAAAAGTAAAGAACACTACTCTAGCAATGTTATAGAATGAATTAGTAGAAGTCCTTTACTTTATTAGGGGAAGTTAAGCACAGAGACAATAAATATAATGAATTTATTTAAACACTTTGGTAAAAGTGTATTTAAACTACTTAATCATAATATATATATATTATATGTCATATAATTAATATGGTTTAAGATTCATTTCTTTCTTTTTATGTGCTACATTTGCTGAAAGATTACATCCCCAGAAACTAAAAGAAATAATTTACTTATGCTTATATCTGCAGAAAATTTTCTTTTTTGTTACCTGGCAGAACAACGTTATTGACTAGCTAATAAAAACCATATATCAAATATTATCTCTCTGCTTAATCATTTCAGTACCAAATGCTAATTTTGTATTAAACTACTAGAAAAATTAAAGCTAAATAAAATTGATTCCATTTAATTTCTGCATAAAAAGTTAACGAATAATTTTTAACTTTGTTAGACATGCTTAGGAAAAATGTGTTAGGAAGCATTCATCCGTTTACCGAATTATTAAAAAAGAAATAGTACAAAATTACTTTTTAAAAAAACCCCAAACTTCATAAAACCAGTGTTTTTAGTTAATATACTATTTATTATGCAATAGCCTTTTTTTGGATAAGCCAAAATCACTGTGTAGCTGGCATAAAGAAACATGAAAATTACTAAGTCAGAGTGTTTATGATTTGATCTCATCTTAAAAGATACCTTTAAAACATTATATCCTAAATCAGGTTTAGATATACTAAAAGAAAAAAATAATTCTCCAAACTGGTTTAGGAGTAAAAAGATAATGAGTTTTGGGGCGCCTGGGTGGCTCAGTTGGTTAAGTGCCTGCCTTCGGCTCAGGTCATGATCCCGGGGTCCTGGGATCGAGCCCCGCATCAGGCTCCCTGCTCGGCGGGAAGCCTGCTTCTCCCTCTCCCACTCCCCCTGCTTGTGTTCCTGCTCTCGCTCTCTCTCTGTCAAATAAATAAATAAAACCTTAAAAAAAAAAAAAAAAAGATAATGAGTTTTGACTGATTGCTTCTCTAGTTTTTATTTATTTAGAAAACTAGTCTTTTTAGCAAATATAAACGTTCACTTCCATTTACAGGCAGCTCCATGTCAAACCATTTTGAAATTAGACACATTTCCTTCTAAGTATGAGACAATGATTAAACTTAACAAGCTGAGGATCAAGAAAATATGCACTCTCTTCTTCAAAACACTAGATATTCATAAGTTTAGTGTAAAGAGGATATGAAACACATAGATCTTACTAAGTGCCACAAAGGTTTGACAGTCACCACTACTTCCCATGTCTTCCTTTCTCTGACAATGAGAACTATGGCGGCTCAGTTCTGGATTGTCTCAACGGAGGGGAAGCTCAGAACCACATTAAGTGCCCAAAGAGGTACCGTCTACCTTCTCTGTGTGATTTTTGAGCTCCTTTTTAATTCACTTTAGGTTCTCTGTTTTGTGCTTGTTTTATGTATTTTTGGGGGGTGGTGGTGGTGGAAGGGAGTAGGTAGTATCTACATTAATATAATAATTATCTATCTGATTGAAATTCCAGGAGACAGAAAAATTAAAGCCTAAGTGTTGGGAAATTCCAGTCACTGAGAAATAATAGTGAAGAAAGCATTTCTTAAGTTTCTCTGTTATTTTAAAACATTGCCATTTTAGCCTCCTGCAATTCTGTATCTGCTTCCTCTTTCTCAGTGGAAGTGTTGCTCCCTCTGGGTTTTAACTTATGGTGTATCAGCCTTGACTTCCTAAGAGTTTTATCTTTTATTTGTAAACATATCCCTAATTTACCTTTCAATTTGTGTTTATCTGCCTAGGCATGTTATCGGGAGTGTACACTGAATGCCTTTCAAATAATTCTACCAAGAAGATAAACTGATGAGGTATGACAGGGGAAGGTCAGTAGTGGGGGCAGGAAATATTTCTAGGTAATATTTTATGAACTATGATATAAAAAGGCTAGGATAACATAGCTAAATTCTGTTGTTTATTATTTGTTCAAAGTATTTTTATGGTAATATTCTTCTCAAGGAGAAAAGGCAATCAACCTATGTAGCATTTAAGTCCACACTATTTTATAAGCAACATTACTGATTAAAGCTAGCACAGAGTTAAAAGATTGTGAATGAGAATTTACTTGAATGTAAAAATGGTAAAAGCAGTGTGTGTGTACCATCCTGGCAGATAATACAGAGTATTCTTGTGCTTAAGTGATCAGCTGATCAAGGAGGTTTCACTGTTCCTTAGAGAAAAAGATCAGATAGCACTGGACAAAAAACTGGTTTCCTTCTAAGGGAGAATCCAAACTCTTAGGCATTTCTCAATAAATACTAGGTTAAATCATCCCTAGCTTTCATTTGCTAATGTTTTATTCTGATCTTACTTGTTTATGATAAATTTGTAAGTTAAATATAAATTTACCAATGAGAAGTTTTTTCTCCCTCTTGTGTTTTTTCCCATCCTAATTTTGACAAATCTCCTCACAAGTATCTAGAAATGTTTGATTTTTTAAAAGAAGTAAATAT
>NC_138377.1:11220628-11261824 GCF_054177405.1 Leptonychotes weddellii | reverse complement strand
CCGCACAAAGGGAGGGCCTTAGCTTAGAAAACAAACACATAAATATTGCCCTTGTGAAATCAAATCCCGAGGCTTGTGCCTCTTGTAGATTTAGGGCCTGAATTTACTCTTGTCCTCCATGGTATGGGGAAGTGAGAAAATCTGGTCAACATGGTGCTACTCTGGAACACATGACAGAACCAGAGAAATTTCCACAACCTAGCTGGATCAGGGTTCACATACAGAAAGCCCTTGAGTCTCAAAATTTCTAAATATGTGAACTGGACTCCTCAAACCAAACAGAAGGATTACTTGAAATACTAGAACAACAATCTATAAAAGATTAGTATGTTGTAAAAGATGAAAGACATAAAGGAAGGACAATATCCATAAAACAACATATCAGTACAGAAAAGATTAGAAAGATAAGAAAAAGAAAATAGAACTATATAAATGAAAAAAATACAGTAATAAAAAACAGGCTGATTAAACAGAGTAGACACAACTAAAGAGAATCTGCAAACTAGAAGATATATTTGAGAAAATACTGCAAAAGTCCCAAGCAAACTAAATAAAAATATACCCATGAGTGGCAAATTCTTATTTCTTAACGTGAGTGATGGTTATAAGTATTTGCCTTATAATAACCCCTAATCTGTACATTTATTTTTTGTTTTTGCATGTTTTATTTTAAAATAAAAAGATAAACCACTCCATAACCAGATATATCTATGATAGCTAAATTAACAATGAATATGCAATCCAAAATAAAGGCATTTTAAGACAAAGGGAGTTTACTATTCATTAAGCGTTGTTAAAAAGACATCTAAAGGAGGCACTTCAGAAATAAACTGAACTCACAAGAAAAGAGTTAAGTTCTAAGAAGCAATAGTGAACAGAGAAAACCGGTAAATGTGAGAAAATCCTGAACAAGTATTGAATTTATAAAATGAAAATTATAGAATAATGATTAATTTGGGGAATATAACACAATGTGGGACCAAATAATAAGTAACAATAACACAGAAAATGAGATGGATAATTGAAGTTAAAATATTCCATGTTCTTGTAGTGGTCATGACAATTACAGACATAATTGTTAAGTCAGTATATAAGTTAAAAATTTCAAGGTAATAACCACTAAAAGAATAGAAATAGAGTATATATAACTTCTAGACCATTACGGAGAAATGAAATAAAGAAATCCTAATAATCTAAATAGGAAAGGAGAGGGAAAAGCAAAGAGAAATTGTGATAAAGAGAAACACATAGCAAGATAAGAGAAATAAGTAAAAATATATCAGTAATCATAATATACAGATTTAACTCACCAGTTAAAAGATAGAAACTCTCTGGATCAAAAACAAAATCCAGCTATATGTTATTTACAAAAGGCACACCTAAAACATAATGACAAAGAAATATTGAAAGTAAAGAGATGGAAAAAGAAGATATAACAGACCAGCACTAACCAATAGAAAGCTGGAGTACTTTTATTAAAAGCAGGAAAATAAACTTTAAGGCAAAAAGGATTATTAAAATTCAGTAGAGTTATCACATAATAATAAAAGGAACATTTCACTAGGGAAATAATACTATTCCAAACCTGAATACCCTCAATATTTTTTGAAAAGCCTTAAACTATATAAAGCAAGAATGGAGAGCTCTTCAAGAAGAAATGGACAAAACCACAACTGTAATGGGCATTTCAACATATCTCTTTTATAACTGACCAATCAAGCAGGAAAATAATTAGTGAAGCTATCGAAGATTTGCATGATGTTATGAGAATACAAAAAACTTTTATAGCAGAGAATACACATTCTTTTCAGGCATACATGTCATATTAACAGAAATTAACCATGTACTAGGTTACAAAGCAAATCTCAAATTCCACAGAAATAAGATCATATATAGTTTGTTCTCCAAACAGAAAGCAATAAAATTAGAACTCATTTACAAACAGATAACAAAAAATCCTATATATTTGAAAACCTAAAAACCTATTTCTAAATAATTCATGGCCCAAAGAAAAAACACTATGAATATGAGACTATTAGAGTAACAGTAAACATGCCATATATCAGAACTTGTGAGATATAGCTAAAGCTGTTCTTAAAATTCAGTTTTATTAAAAATGAAAAGATTAAGTGTTAGTGAGCTGGAGGTCCAACTCAAAAGTTTAGAAAAAGCATATGAAAGAAAAACTCAGAAAGTAAAAGAAAGTAATAAAGGAACATCAGCAAAGAAATGGAAAAAATGAGAAGCTTGACAAAAGCTGTTTCTTGGAAAAGACTAATAGGCAAATTTCTAGCACACTGACAAAGAGAAAAAGAGAGGAAAGTTACAGATCAATAATATTAATAATTTAAAAGGAAATATTACTACACTCATATTATTCAAAAATAAGTGAATTCTACGAACGTGATGCCAAAGAACTTAAAAAGAAAAAATATTAACATTTTCTATAAAAACATAACTTACCAAAATTGACTCAAGAAGAAACTGAAAACCTAAATATTATTATAAATATTTTTAAAGAATTAAATAAGTATTTGAAAAGCTACTCACACTCACCTAGGAGGTGGGAAAAAAAATATACACCCTGATTGATAGTTATAGAGGTGCATTAAGAGGAAATATTCAGAGGAATAGGATTTCTATCTACATACAGGATTCTAAATTCATTTCATGATGTTAGTATAAGTTCGAAACCAAAATCAGACAAATGTAATATTAGAAAAGAAAATTACAGGTCAACTTGACAATAAAGTCCTAAATAAAATATCAGCAAACAAAATCCAGTGAAGTATAAAACAACAACAACAACAACAACACAGAAAGTAAAGTTTGTTCCAAGAATTGAAAGATGGTTTAACATTCAACAACAAATTCTATTAATATAACTCACAACAGTAGGTGACCAAAGAGAAAAACCATAAGAATTTATATCAGTAAACAACTAGAAACTAAGAATATAATTCATCTATCAAAAACCTAGAGTAAATACCATACTAAATTGTAAAACCCAAGACATGTAGCCTTAAAGTAAAAAGCAAGAGTACACACAAATAAAAGTAGACAGAATAAAGCCAAACCAAACCATCCACCCACAAACACATACAAAGTAAAAATAATGAGAATCACAAAGATATAAAGCCATCATTAGTGACAAGGTGGTTCGGATTTTTTCTCTTAATATAGTCGTTTACATAAAAAATCCAAGTGAATCTGTAGTGGAACATGAATTCAGCAACATTGCTATCTACAAGATCAGCAACATTCTTATGTGTTGCCCAAAAAACCATAAATATTCTAATTTTTGTAGACAGGAATAAAAATTATAAAGTTAATGGAAATGAATCTAATAATATAAGTATAAAGCATTACTTATTGAAGGAAATAAAAGATAACTAAATAAATGGGAAAGCATGAATATTCATTTATGCTAATTAGCTGATAGGAAGATTCAGTAGCCAAAGATCACAGTTATTTCCAGATTAATTTATAAATTCAATTCCATTAATTCACATGGAGGAACGAAAGATCAAGAATAGAGAATACAGTGAAGAGTCAGACGAAAGGAGGAGAGAATGGTAGGATAAAAGTGAAGAGGAGAAAGATCTCACCTCTCCAGATTCAAGACTTACTACAAATTCATAGCCTTTAAGATTTTTTATTTTGACTTAGAGAGAGGCATCCAGACAAATGGAACTGAATGAAGAGAAATAGCAATAGAAATAGACTCCAAGGCATGTACAAGAATTTGGCATATGACAGAAGTTACCTTTCCAAATCAGTAGGGAAAAGATTAACTGACTATTCGATGATAGTTTAGTCAACTGGGTTAATCTATAAAAAGAGATAAAATAAGATCCCCACTTTGTTTTATATACAAAAATTAATTCCGGGGTGCCTGGATGGCTCAGTCGTTAAGTGTCTGCCTTTGGCTCAGGTCATGGTCCCAAGGTCCTGGGATCGAGCCCCGCATCGGGCTCCCTGCTCCACAGGAAGCCTGCTTCTCCCTCTCCCACTCCCCTTGCTTGTGTTCCCTCTCTCGCTGTGTCTCTCTCTGTCAAATAAATAAATAAAATATTTAAAAAAAATTAATTCCTAGTAATTAAAAATTTTATTGTGCCAATTTTTAAAAGAAAAGCAAATATCTTACTGCATTGAGATAAAAAGAGATTTTGTTTTAAAAAATTCAAGGAAATTGACAACCCAATTTTACACCTCAAGGAACTGGAAAAAGAACAAACTAAACCAAAAGTTAGCAGCAGGAAAGAAATAAGTAGACCAGAAATAAATGAAACCTAGAGTAGAAAAAAATTTAACAAAATAAGAGTTGGTTTTTTGAAAATATCAACAAGACTGACAAAATCTTAGCTAGATTAAAAAAAGAGAAGATTCAAATAAATAAAATCAGAAATGAAAGAGAAGACATTAGAAGAAGCTACTATGAACAATTATACACCAAAAACTAGATAATCTAGAATGGATAAACTCCTAGAAACATACAATATACCAAGACTGAATCATGAAGAAATAGGAAGTCTGAACAGACACATAATCAGTAAGGAGACTGAATCAACAATCAAAAATCTCCTCCCAGAAAAGCTCAGGACCAAATGGCTTACAGGAAAATTCTAAAAAAACATTTAAAGAAGTAGTAAGACCAATCCTCCTCAATTTTCCAAAAAACTGAAGAGAACACTTCCAAACTCATTGGATAAGGCCAGCATTACTCTGATACCAAAGTCAGCAAGAGATACTGCAAGAAACCTACAGCCTTATATTTCTGATGAAGACTGATACAAAAATCCCAATTAAATACTAGCAAACCAAATTCAACAGCACATTGAAAGGTTTATGTGACATGACTGAGTGAGGCTTATTCCTGGAATGCAAGGATGGTTCAAGACTTGAAAGTCAATCATCAGTGTAAAACACCATATTAACAGAATGAAGAACAAAAACAACATGATCACTTCAATTGATGCAGAAGAAGCATTTGACAAACTTCAACGCCCTTTCATGATAAAAACACTCAACAACAAAGAAGGAATAGAAAGAAAATACCTCCATATAGTAAAGGCCACATATGAAAAGCCTACAGTAAACATGACACTCAGTGGTCGAAAACTGAAAGCTTTTCCTCTAAAATCAGGAACAAGGTAAGGCTGCTCTTACCACTTCTATTCAATATAGCACTAGAAGTCCTAGCCAGAGCAGTTAGGCCAAAAAAAAAAAAAAAAAAGATATCCAAATCTGAAAGGAGGAAATAAAATTATCTCTGCTTGTAGATTATATAATCTTATATGAAGAAAACCCTAAAGAGTCCACACAAAAAACTGTTAGAATAAGCACATACAGCAAAGTTACAGGATACAAGATCAACATACAAAAATCAGTTATATTTCTTTATACTAACAATGAACAATCCAAAAAAAATTAAGGGGAAAAGATCCCATTTAAAGTAGGATCAAGAATAATAAAATGCTTAGGAATTAATTTAACCAAGAAGTCAAAAGACCTGACAATGAACATGATAAAATATTGTGAAAGGAATTAAGGAAGAGAGAAATAAAAGGAAAGATATCACCTGCTTGTTGATTAGAAGACATAATATTTGAAAATGTCCATACTACCCAGAGTAATCTAGAGAGTCAATGTAATTCCTTTCAAAATCCCAATGGCATTTTTTTGCAAAAATAAAAAAATATATTAAAATTGATACGAAATCTCTAGGGACCCTGAATAGCCAAACAATCTTGGGAAAGAAGAACAAAGTTGGCAGTGTCACACTTCCTGATTTCAAAATATATTACAAAGCTACAGTAAACAATACATCTTGGTAGTGGAATTAAGACAGGCATACAGAGCAATGGAAAAAAATAGAGAGCCCAGAAATAAACCTTACAGTGCATTCAGTCAAATGGTCTTCAACAAGGGTGTCAAAACTGCATGATGAGCAAAGGATGGTCTCCTTAACAGGTGATGCTGGGAAAAATGTGGACAGCTGCACGCAAAAGAATGAAGTCGGACCCTTACTTTATACCAATACAAAAGTTAACTCAAAATGGACTAAAGACCTAAATGTAAGACCTAAAACTATAAGGCTCCTAGAAGAAAAAGCAGAGGGAAAGTTTCATGACACTGGATTTAGCAATTATTTCTTGGATATGATACCAAAAGCACAAGCAACAAAAGCTAACAAATGGAAGGCAGCTATGCTCACCACTATACCACCAACGCCGGCTTAAAAGCTGACAAATGGGACAATATCAAAATTAAAAACTTCCTTGCATCAAAGGAAACAAAGTGAAAAGGCAACCTACAGAACAGGAGAGGAAATTAACAAATCTCATATCTGATAAGTGGTTAATATCCAGAATATATTAAGAACTACAACTCAACAAGAAAAAAGCAAATAACCTGATTAAAAACTAGGCAAAGAATTTCAACAGACATTCTTCCAAAGATGATAAACAAGAGACCAACAAGCACATGAAAAGATGTGCAACATCACTAATCATGAGAGAAATGCAAATAAAAGCTATAATGAGGTATCACCTCACACTCGTTATGAGGGCTGCTATCAAAAAGGCAGAAATATTAAGTATAGGTGAGGATGTGGAGACACTGGAATGCTTGCACATTGTTGGTGGGAATGTAAAATGGTGCAGCCTCTATGGGACACAATACGGATGTTCCTCAAAAAAAATTAAAAATAAAATTATCATGGGGGAAAATAAATAATATAATCATATGATCCAGCAATTCTACTTCTGGATATATATCCAAAAGAACTTGAAAGCATTATCTCAAAGAGATATTTGTATACCTATGTTCAATGGCAGCATTATTCTCAATAGCCAATATGGGGAAGCAACCCAAATGTCCATTAGTGGATGAATGGATAAACAAAGTATGATATATACATATATTATAATATTACTTAGCCTTAAAAAAGAAGGCAATCCCATCACGTACTACTACACTAATAAACCTTGAAGACATTATGTTAACTGAAGTAAGCCAGTCAAAAAGATAAATACTGTATGATTCTACTTGTGTTAGGTATCTAAAGTAGTCAAACTCACAGAAACAAAATAGAATGGTGGTTGCCAGGAGCTAGGAGGAGGGAAAACTGGGGAGTTGTTGTTCAATGGGTATAGAGTTGAGTTTTTCAAGATAAAACATTTCTAGAGGCCTGTTGTACAATACTGTGAATATAGTTAATACTACTGATGTACCCTTAAAAATAGTTTAGATGATAATTTTTATGTGTATTTTACAATTAAAATTTTAAAAATAATCTAATGTAAATATGAAAAGATTAGTAAATTTGATTTTATTAAAATGTCAAATCTGATGATGGCAAAAATACCATTAAAGACAAGTGAAAGACTTGGAAAAGAAATAAAGTATATAATTACAAATTATGGGTACCTAGAATATTTAAAGAACTGCAGAAAACCAATAATATCAGAAAAAAATTGCAACACTAAGAAAACACAGAGACCTAAATGTATCTCAGTAGGAGAATGGAGAAGTAAACTAGATAATTCATTTAAAAGAATATTATACAGAAGCTAAATTAATGAAACAGATTCATATTTATCAACTTAGATAAATTTCAAAAATAAGTCAAATAAAATACTTTGCAATATGATATGCCATTTATGTACATTTTAGGAACATAAGCTAACAGTGTATATAGTTTATGGATATATACATATGAAGTAGGGGTACTAAAACAAGATTAAATTCAACACACCATCTACTCTTTGCCTGCGCTTGTTAAGCTAAATGTGGTTGGAGCAAAACATAGAATCAGGCTGACCAGTTTCACTTTAAATCCATGACCATGAGCCTCAAGTAGGCCTTCAATGCTGTCCAGCAAACACACTCATTTCCTAATCCATTCACTCTCCCACAGATGTGGCTACTTATTTTATCTCTTCTCCTCTCTCCTCAAACTCCAATGTCTCCTTTTCCTTCCTCACTTTCAGTGAGAACATAGAAGCAATCAGAAAAGACATTCCATAAGCTCCCATTACCACTTCTTGACAGCCATGTGCATCTGGGCCCAGTAACTCACCCTTCTCTCTCCCTAAGGATGAACTGACCAGGCCACTGGCTGAGGGCAGCTTCCCCACTTATGCACTGAGTTTATCCCTCCCAAGGTCAGTGTTCCAGCAATCCTCTCCCTTCTATCATTATTCTATTGACCTCCACTTCCTTTCCAGGAATGTGTCAACCAGCATATGATGTCTGCCATTTCTCCCACCTTAAAATAAAAAGACCTCTCTTGACCCCATTCCATCCTCTGCTGTCCTCCCCACACGATGTCACTATTCCTGTTTACAGAAAACCCCAAGAGCCTTAGGTTGTGGAGGACAATATGTCTATTCCCGTTCTCTCTCTCCTGAGATTTAGATTGAGCCAATGCTCAATCTCCAGTCCTCACCTTATTTGTCCTAATTTGTCCTAAACAGTATTTGACATAGTTGATCGCGTTCATCCTAGAAACATTTCTTCACTTGGCTCCCAAGACAACACACTTGCCTATTTTCTTCCAGTTTCCCAGTCCCTTTTTCCCAGTCTCCTTTGCTGGCGCCTCCTCCTCTTTTTACTCTCAGTGTCAGAGCAGCCTGGGGTTCAGAGCTTTGTCCCTTTTTCTTTCCTATCTGTACTTACTCTGTTGATATTCTCCTCCAATTTTTAAAAATATTTTATTTATTTATTTGAGAGAGAGAGAGAGCAGGGAGGGAGATTGAGAGGGAGAAGCAGACTCCCCAATGAGCAGGGAGCCCGATGCAGGGGCTCAATCCCAGGACCCCAGGATCATGACCTGAGCTGGAGGTAGATGCTTAACTGACTGAGCCACCCAGGCGCCCCTCTCCTTCATTTTCATGATTTTAAATATTACTTATATACTGGTAAATTCCATATTTGTATCTCTACATGAGACTTCTCCCGCAAACTCCAGACTCAAATCTCCTACTGCCCACTAGACATCTCTGTAAGTCTAATAGTCATCTCAAATTCAAGCTGCTCAAATGCACTCTTCTACCTACCCGAAATCTTTCCATCAGAAGCCCACGCCATGTTAGTTGATAGCAACTTCATCTTTTCGGCCACTCTGGCCAACAACCTTAGGGATCCCCTGATTCCTCTTGCTCTCTCACATCCCACGTCCAACCCGTCAAGAAATTTCATTATCCCTAATGTCAAAATATATCTAAAATCTGACTACTTACTACAACTTACTCTGCCACTCCACGGTCTAAAGCATTACCATCTCTTGCTAGGATTAGTGCAACAGTTTCCTAACTGGTCTCCATGTCTCCAGACTTGTCCCACCAAAAGAATTTCATGCTTGGCAAACAAAATTACTTTTCTAAAATAAGTCAGATTATCTCACTCCTCTACTCCAAACTTTCCAATGTCCCCCATTTCACTAAAAGAAGTCACAGTCCTTACAACAGTCTTCAGTGCCCTGCATGATCTGTACCACCTCCACGCCCTTACTTCCTGCTACTCTGAGCCTCACTCACTCTATACATGTACACTGTATTCCTCATTGTTCCACAAACAGCCCAGGCATATTCCCACCTTGGATCTTTCACACCAGCTGATCTCTCTGCCTAAAAATCTCTTTCCTAAGATACTGATATGGCTCACACTCTCACTTCCTTCATGTCTCTATTCAACTGTCATCTTCTCAGCAAGACCATCCCTGAACCTCATTTAAAAGTGCAACTTTTTTGGGTGTCTGGGTGGCTCAGTCTGTTAAGTGTCTGACTCTTGATTTCAGCTCAGGTCATGATCTCAGGGTTGTGAGGTCGAGCCCTGTGTTGGGCCCTGCGCTCAACACAGAGTCTGCTTGAGATTCTCTCCCTCTGCCTCTCCCACTCCCTCTTTTAAAAAAAAAAAAAGTGCAACGATTTCTCACCCTAAAACTCCTATCCCTTTTTCCTAGTGTATTTGTCTTCTTGTAACTTCCCAATATCTAACATATTTCATATATATTTTACTCATTTACTTGTTATTGGCTGCCTCCCTGTCAAGAGGAAAGATTTTTTTCTATTTTGTTCATTGCTAGATTTCAATACCAGATAGAAGAGTGCCTGGATCACAGAAGACATTTAATTGATATTTGCTGAATGAGTGGGAAAAAATGCAAAATGTTTATAATTGTATATGTGAATAGTGGGTGCACAGATTCTGTTATATCATTTTTAATATTTTATTATATTTATTTCATAACATAAAAAATTAGAAAGAAATTTGGAAGGTATAAACATTTATTAATCACACTTATGCAATATCAGTTAATATTCCAGAATATTTTTTGCTAAATTCCCCTTAAGGGTTTGAAAGTCCCTGACACTCTGCATGGGTTTTAAGTAATTTTCCCCTTTTTCTTAGAAAATAGATAAAAATGATCTATTTTCAGATTAATAAGGTCCATATTAATATAGAATAATGTGACTGCTAAATATAATTTACAAGTAAATAAAAATTACATATATTTAACCTGATTTGAACAAATGGAATATATATTATAGAAGTTTCTGTGAAAAGAATCTCCACTCAAAAGCTGTCCCTGCCTGGTCTGTGATGTCATTTACATTAAACCTACCCTCTGAGCTTGTGCATTGAACTTGTCTTAAAATTAGAAAGAGTATTACAATAAATCTTACCGGAGCCAATAATTTCTACTGTAAGAAAAGTTATAAAGGAATCTGTGAGGTAGACATCTGAGGGCAAAGCCCTGTCTATCTCCTTCCCCTCCTCCTGACCAAATGTAAGGGATCCACTCCAATATCTGGCAGAAGAACTTTACAAACATGGCTAAAACTAATGTGCTAGCATCTGTATATTGTAATACTGTTTAAGTAGAAGAAAGATTGGGGCAATGGAAAAATGCTCTGACTGGTTTCTAGATCTCCTGTTTGTTTGGTTTTTTTTTTAAAGATTTTATTTATTTGACAGAGAGAGACACAGCGAGAGAGGGAACACAAGCAGGGGGAGTGGGAGAGGGTGAAGCAGGCTTCCCACTGAGCGGGGAGCCCGATGCGGGGCCGATCCCAGGACCCTGGGATCATGACCTGAGCCGAAGGCAGACGCTTAACGACTGAGCTACCCAGGCGCCCCTAGATCTCCTGTTTTCCCAACACTTCCTCTCAACGTTTACCCTAAAATAACTAAAATTATCCCAGAGTCACTGATTTGGGTGAATGACTGATAGGACTTATTTACAGAGACCTAATACATTTTTAAAAAAGATTTTATTTATTTATTAGAGAGAGAGAGAGCGCGTGAGCGAACACAAGCAGGGGGAGCAGCAGGCTCCCTGCTGAGCAAGGAGCCCGATGTGGAACTCGATCCCAGGACCCTGGGATCATGACCTGGGCCGAAGGCAGCCGCTTAACCGACTGAGCCACCCAGGTGTCCCAACCTAATACATTCTTGAGGAGGATATGCATGTGAAAAGAATCGTCAACATATATCACTGCGAATCAATTGAGGAAGGGGACAGAAGTAACTAAAAAGCTTCCTGAAAGAGTAGGGTTATCTGATTCCTAAAGCAAACATGCTCTTTATGGATCCCGAAGCTCACCTAGGCATCTATATATGTCACAGCAGCAGAATACTGCAAATGACATTATTAACTAGGCATTTACTAAAGGCATAATTTAAAACTTTCCTACAAATCAGAAAAGGGAGAGTAATTTAAGATTCTCATTTGTATATTTTAGTTTTGTTCACGGTAATCTAAAATTTGAACAGTATGTCTTACACATAGAAACTGATATTTACTTACTGCTTCACACTGTAGAATATACTTTCATGAGCATCAACTCATTGTGTGATATGATGATCCTATAAATTAGATATGACAGCTATTATTTTACCGATGAAGAAACTAAGCCTGAGAAGGGCTAATGACCAGGGCTTGCTTGCCCAACGTCACACAGCTACAGAGGGGAGACCTGAAAAAGATCCTCTTCCTTCAATACATGTTCTATCCACTACACACAAAGGCCACTTATATGTTCAAAAATTAATGAACAACATTCTCTTAACTAAGCAAAGGTGCACTTTTCTATTTTCTGGAAAGAGAAAAGAGTCACTAATCCATAGGCCTTTCCTTTAAAGTATAGCTACCATGGCAGTATGTTATAATTAGTTTAGCTACTTCTATTTTAAATGTTGGGACATTATTTTTCTGCTAGGTTTATTTAGCTACCTGTAGATTCACATTAATAATCTGTTGTGATATTTTTAAATGTTCAGTGTGAAATTATGAAAACACAGAATGTATATGCCATATGTAAGTATAGGGTAACTAATAGGACATTAATGTATCATTTTCACATTATTTGTTTATAAACAGGTAAAAACAGACACTCTTCAAAAATAAATGTCTTTAAAGTCGTCAGTGTTAGAATCATATACCCAAAACCAGCAGACTGTCTGACTCACAGTAGGAACTCAACAAATGTTTGAATTGCACACTCAAGAGATCCTATGAAGGACATAGACTAGCCTGCAGATATTTAGAAATGTCTTCTTTTATTCTCAGAATCTCAAGGGATTTATCAAATTCTATGATTGAGAAAAGAACATATGAAAAGTATCAAATTTGGAAAGTGTTCATTATCATATAAAAGATTTTAAAGGTTTCTAAAATAAACCAATTTTATCCTGTATACAATCCAGTTTAGCAAACTATAATCTAGAAATAATTAATTAATGCATATTTGACAAATACCTCTAGAATATAGGCTCATTAGGACAAGGAATTTGTTATGTTCACCACTATATTTCTAGGGTGTAAGTACAATACCTGATATATAGTACTCAATTAATATTTGCTCAATTATTCAATTAACAAATACACAGAGAGATGAATATTACACCATGAGCAGAAACTTAAACTGTTATTTTAAAAGTATATGTATTTTATACATAGATATAGATATAAACATTTATTAATCACACTTATGCAATATCAGTTAATATTCCAGAATATTTTTTGCTAAATTCCCCTTAAGGGTTTGAAAGTCCCTGACACTCTGCATGGGTTTTAAGTAATTTTCCCCTTTTTCTTAGAAAATAGATAAAAATGATCTATTTTCAGATTAATATAGTCCATATTAATATAGGATAATGTGACTATATTAATAGAAATAAATTTCCCAGACCCAATGAGGGCAGAATTTGTAACACACAAAACTGCAATATATTGAAAGAGAAGCATATTTGGGCCGGGGAAGATTAGTTCAGTTTTGGAAATGTTGAGCTCAAGGAGTCTATGAGAGCATCACATGGAAATACATTACAAGCATGTTTGGAGCTGGAGCTCAGAAGAGAGGTCAGGGTTGCCATATATTTTTAGGAATCACCAGCATAAAGGTAGAGAGGAGAGCACAAAGAGAGAAGAGTACTTAGTACTGAACTGTGAGGAACCCTTGGGTAGAAGAGGAAGAGCCTGCAAAAGACAGTGACAGATAGAAGGAAAGCCAGGGGAGCGTGGTGTCACAGGAGCCAAGGAGAGAGGCAATATCCAGTTCAACATTACTAGGTAGTCAAGTAAGAAAGGACTAAAAAGTATCTAAAACTGAGGTCAATAGTGATCTTGACAAGAAGGCTTACAGTCCGTCAGTAGGTGTGCAAGCCAAACTGGAGCAGATTAAGGAGTGACATGTGGATAAGTAAAGAGAGTGTGTAGACAAATACTGACAGACAACAAGAGCACAAGAGCTGGAAAGGAATATGGAATTCTGAGATAGATTCTGTTTATCTATCTATTAGTCAGTCCATCCGTCCGTCCATCCATCCATCCATCCATCTTTAAAATTTTAAAATGGGAGAGACTAGGCATGCTTAAATGGTGATAAAAGGGTCCAAGAGGAAGAGGTAGAAGAGGAGAGAGGTCAGTTGGAGCTGGAGTTATAGAATCTTTCTGTATACACTGGAAACCAAGGGAACTCCTTAAACTAGACTTTAAACTGAAAACCAACGAGGTAGAATAGGGATGGACAAAAAAGAAACTCATTCCAAGAAAGATGGTATTTTGATATAAAGGAGTCAGGGTGACATGTAAAACCAAAAAGGAATGCTAGCTAATCAAAACAGAAATTGTTTGGTGGGACTATTTTTAAGGTGGAAAGAGTCGAGGCAGGGAAACTTGCTGAACAGGTGCTGAGTGGCATCAGGGGAGCAAAGAACCACTAGATCCTGTTGTAGGGCTCTCAGAGAGGGGTAGTTCCTATCCCAGCCCTGAGAGTTAAACCTGAAGCCTAGTGTGACAGTATGTCCTCTATGGGAAGAGGAAGAACGAGCTGGTGGTCTGAGGGGAAGAGATGAAAGTGGAAAGCTTAATGACACAGACCTTAACACACCAACTGTATTAAATGCAGCTAGGTTGTATTCAGTGAATAATAAGAAAATCTATAAATTATTTCTCCACTTCAGATTGAGTCCCAATATTTCATTTTTTAAAAAGATTTTATTTATGTATTTATTTGAGGGAGAGCAGGGGGAGAGGCAGAAGGAGAGAATCTCAAGCAGACTCTGTGTTGAGTGCAGGGCCCAACACGGGGCTCGATCTCATGACCCTGAGATCATGGCCTGAGCCAAACCAAGAGCTGGACGCTTAACCGACTGAGCCACCCAGGTACCCGCCCCCACCCAATATTTCATTTTTGTACCTAAACAACTAAGTGTTCAAAACCCATGGTATCCGACAAGAACTCCCTTTGTTCCCTTGCCGAGGAGCTGTTGGCATGATTAACAGAACACACAGGTCTCTCTTGTGAGGAGGGACCTAGCTGACTTAGTCACATGGCATTTCTGATTAATTTGTATTTCTGTATTAAAACTCAGCAACTCTGATCCATGTTTGATTTTTGTTTATTTTTGCTGTTTCCCAGGGCCAAAGTCTGCCAAACGATCAGCCACACGTACCCATAAATACAGGAGTCACTAAGTGATTCTTTTCATTGGTGTCTTACCAGAACCTAGCCTAATGTCTAGTATGGAAAAGGCCCTCAACAAATACTGATGGAGTGAATGAGCAAATACACGGACGGTTCCATGGAGAGAGGAGAAGGCGATCACCAAATCTCTCTATGCCGGCATGCTTAACATGCCAAGGATCCTTTGGCCATCTGTTGAAGCCCACAGACCCCTTCTCAAAACAGTGTTTTTGAATGCACAGTATGACAGAGGAAACCATAATCACATTGGAATACAGACACAAGAAACTATTTGCATTGAAATATAGTGAAATCAAAATAGAAAAAGAACGGTGACTTCATCACAAATATGGATCTGCGGCATGTACTGGGCTTGTCAAGTCACAGACATCTCTGTAGAAAGATCTGGCTGGGCTAGTTCCCTGGCAACACCACCACCTGACAGCATCCGCAGAGTTTCTGTTCTCAGTTTCTCAGGGAGGAATCCTCTAAACTCCTGTCCAGGAAGCCATGTTCTCAGGATGAAGAGGCAGAAAGAGGCCATGGGAGGTCCATGGCTCACTGTGTCATTTTTCACTTCAACCACTAGTTCCCTTGTTGTGTCCTCACCTTCAGTCCATCATCCCTGAATCCAGTCTTTCTAGTTAACCCTTTCAGTCCTCCCTGAAGATAAAGAAAGCATGGTTGCCTAGGTGAATCAGGTAGACGGCAGATTGGAGGGGGCTCCCTGTTTCTTGTACAGACTTGCAACCGTATCACCCATGCTCCTACTTTGAGGGACACCTGATGCCCCCAATTCCTGACCCTGTCTGGGAGCCAGAAGTGCAAATTAGCTTGTTTTGGGGTTTCTCACATTACTAGCTTAGGATTCAACTGGGACCGGGAATGCTACCTCAGTTACAACTAGAGTTCCTGCTGTCCATCTTCCAAAATTTGGTTGCTATTTTCTTCCTTCTCTTTTGAGTACATGCCTATTTTACTCCCTTACTTTTGTGTAGGGGGTTTAATGAGGAAGCAACGGTAAACATATTTAACCTGTCACATTTTACTGAAGTTGCCATGACAAGTTTTACAAAGGAGAAAGAGTTTTAAAAATCAGACTCTGAAGTAAATTCCTCAAAAACTCATCTATTTGATAACTATGAATTTTCCATCAGAGATAATCAATATAATTACAACCACAACTTCATGAAGGCAGAAACCATTTCCACCTTCTTCATCATTGCATTATCTAGTACCAAGCATAGTAGAGATGGTCAATAAATATTTATTAAGTAAGTGAACTGAACGAATATGGATACGATAAAAAACTAGGATCTTTAGTTCTATAATTTCAGCACTTATGGAATTCACCTAGGACTGCTTTGGCAATATTACAAAAAGCAAACAATCAGAAACAGACACACCTGATGTGGAACTCGAGAATGATGTGTTTTACAACCACAAAGTCCTTCACTACAAAAATTTCACTGTAATTCTGTATTCTATACCAATACTTTCTTAGATAAAAATGAGCTAGCATTCAAATTTACCTCGTTATCTTGCATAACCAGTAGTATAAAAATATAATTTTTATTACAACTGCTACATAAGTAGTATTTAAATTAGAATAGTAGATGTACATTTTAAAATGTCATTAAATGCATCTGTAATAGTAAATAAGTACTAATCAATATTGAAAATGCAAAGTCCTCCATATTTAAAATCTGCACATTATCTATTACATTTTAGTTTGTATGAGCAAAAACAGCAAGGTTGTTAAAGAAGTTGATCTAGTAGATCCTTGTCATGTTTGTCAAGTGAATTCAAAGGGACATGAGGACATGTCCTACTTTGTAAATACAATGTAAACTCTATGTCCTTTGTTTTATAATTCTAGATTGGTTACCAACTAAGGCATAATTCTCCTCAAGGGCCCAAAGGCTTATTTACATTTTTCAGTTATATTTTATAGGGAAAGTTAAATGCACAGTTTAGTTTTAAACTGGGGAGTGCTGATATAAACATCAAAGGTTTACTGCAATTCTAACAAGATGGTAATTTTAAGCTAAAAATCTTTACAGTCATTCATGTCAAGATGTTCCTCTAGGCAAACCTGCACAAAAATCCATAATCCATATGGTACTCTCCTGATAAATGCTTATTCTGTAACTCATTTTTTTATCATTGTTTACATTCCGTTGTTACTAACTTCAAATTAAAATGTAATACTCACTTCTTCAGCCACAAACTCCTTACTCAGACCAAAATCTGTCAGCACCACGTGGCCATTAGAATCAAGTAGAATGTTCTCAAGCTTAATGTCACGGTATATAATTCCCAACTGTAAAAACAAACAAACACACATTTTCAAATAACAATTTCCAAAAAATGAATTAGGAAAGTCTTTATCTACCTTAAAAACAAACCAAAAAAGGATTCTCCTGTTCAGGATGCTATAATGGCTCTTAGTCACTGGCTAGGGCCAGTGTGAATTCGTCCATCTCAGGTTCATCTGCTGGGCTCCCTGGACCTCTCCTCTGTGTAATGAAGATCCATTCCCGCTGGACCAGCTTCTGTGGGGTCTCTCCGTTGACTACTGTCAACTCCGTTCTTCCTGTTCTATCTTCTGGATGTATTTAATCCTCACTGCAGATGATCTTCTTCTGATACGTTTAGTCAATTCATGTCTATCACTTCCTAAAGGATTCAGAGACCTTTCTGACTAACCAGATCCCACACTGGTCACGTCTTTGTTTTTATTCTTTCACTTACCTAAGAGTACACTGTACTTACCTAAAAATAACTGGTATTTTCTAGGCATTTCCCACTTGTCTCAATATAACCATACACTAACTCTGTTTTTCACTTTTCATGCATTTGTCTAGTAGTATCTTGTACAGTGTCAAATAGATAATTAATAAAGACTTGTTGAGTAATAGGCTCCTAAACAAAGAGGCTGAAGATCATAGGTTAATTTTAGTTGATCATTAGTTCTAAATAAATGAAATAAGTCAATTAGATATTTATATATCCTTCCATTTTGTTTTGCATGTAAGTTTTATAGTAAAACACTCCAGCTATTTCTTCAGCTAAATAAATCTATACAAATCACACAAGAAGTTCTTGATAGATGTGCACTGCACATTTCATGTTATGTCAGCCTGAATTAAATGTTTTTAAACTTAGAAACACTGCTTTCCACAACACTAAGTATATGAAAAAGCAGATTTGTAATAACTTCCTCAAATTGAAACAACAAATTACACAAGGAAAAATGCAAGGCAATTTTCCTTCCAGAAATTCAGTGTTCTACAGGAAAGAAAGGATGGTATCTGCAATCTATTGAACAGAAATTTGACTTAAAGCCTCACAAGCATCTAACAACCAGTATGACCTTTTTTTTTTTTTTCAAAGAAACTCTTTGGAAGCAATTTTAGAAATAAATCATTTACTATCTGCTTTACCTCATCACTTCCAAGTAAACTTCCATTTTTGTCTCTTCCCAGGAAACTCAATGTTAGCAGCTGTATCAAGGTTAATGTTACGGGCTTAATATCTCTTATGTTGTATCTCTTTGTATTTATCTTTTTAGGGTAGTAAGATTAAGAGAAACTTAGCTGAGGTCTGATTTGCTGTATTACTTTCACTCCATATCAATTACACGTATATCCAGTATTCATCATGTTCTCTACTTCTGTGGTTCTGATTACCCTGTTTTAATAATAACAGATGTTCGTGGATTTTCCTTTAATAAAGAGAATTAGTGGAATTAAAGCTTTCACACAAAAAGTGACTTTAGCTTACCCATTGGAATTTTGTATTTGTTTTGTTTTTACTCTGGTATTTATGGTGATTTCCACCACCACTTTTATATTATAAAAACTTACATCTAGTACCCCTAAGCATGAAACTCAAAGATATTTTCAGCCCATTCCTGGGCCCAATTTGGATCATATATGAAGATGTCCTAACTACTTTATATCCCACAGAGGTACTCAGGCAAAAGCTGGCCACCACATGACAACTCTACCCAAAGGAATGGGGTGTCTGTCCCCTCACCGCAGGGAGGCGTCAGCTCCCTTCCTGCTCCTTTGTTCTTTCTCTCCAAGCATTGCAGCCCTGCCTCCCCCTTGTGCTTATGCATTGGTCATCCACTCTTCTTAGGATTCCTACTCTGACTGTCAGCCCCTGCCTGCCCAGTCTGGGCTCTGCTCTAGCTAGATATCCCCTGTTCCTGGTCCCTGCCTTCCGTGCTTGCATCTTCTCACCATCTTTTCTCACAGACCCTCCTGTCCATTGCCTCCATCTTGTAATCCCAGTCTCCCTGCCCCTTTAAAAATGTCCTCCCTCTTCCTTGCCTTTTCCCTTCATCTCTCTCCACCCTTGTCTGTGCCCCATAATCACCACTTTAATCTCTGTTCATCTCTAATCCAGTGCAGGTCTGAATTCATGATGATGAACAGTGGCTCGTATGTACTTGTCTCATCCTAATGTAGGGACTCAAGTCACGCTGGTCTCGTGGTCTCACATACTTTGATGAAAATTGCTCAAGTGCTTTCTATTTCTAAGGAAATACATACACGCCTAGTCTACACAGTGACTGCTTCTATAATAATGCTTCCTCATTAAGTTAAAAAAACTTTGTTCAAAATTTCTTGGATCAAGATTAACAGTATATGAAATAATATATGTTTTTTTAAATTTCAAACTGATTTTAATAGAGTTCAAACAGCATCACAGACATGAATTCCACTTAAAAGTTTTTAGCAACTGAGTTCACGCTATAGGGAGGCTGTGGAGGAGGAAGGAGGGAGAGGGAGCGCGAGAGGGCCTCAGGGACACAGGCAAAGGCAAACCAGAGTGGGAGAGTGGGGTAGCTGAATACCATGGCAGGCACTTCTTTCAAATAACTCATATTCTCCGACCTAATCAGGAAATATACCCTGCAGACACACAGGCAGAGTCTGCAATGGAGTGAGTCACAATTAAGGAAATATATATTATGACTTGTGGTTTCAGTTTAAAGCTTATTTTAAGAATGAAAAGCTTTTATTCTAATGATACTTTGTAATGAGCATTAGGATTTTTCATGAATAAAACCAAAGAACTGCTCGGGTTCTACCTTTTTAATCTGTATCACAGGAACTACAAAAAAAAAAAAAGTAGATTTTTAAAAAGGGGACTACAGAATTGAGAAAATTGGCAATAGCGTGTAAGTGTGCTTTTACAATCTCCACGAAGACAGTGACGTTTTAAAACATTAGCTCTTTTAGCTCCAGCATTACCTCAATTAACAGATTTTTCAAAAAAAGAACTCCCAACGATTGAGCATCTTACCTTGTGGAGATGTTCGAGGGCAAGCACGATCTCTCCAACATAGATCCGCACCTCGTGCTCTGTGAAACGCTCTCTTTGAGAAAGATGAGTAAAAAGTTCTCCACCATTTATATAATCTAAAAATGAAATATATTTTTTTCTTTCTTTGACTCGTATTCATAAACTTAAGGTAGTTTTCCCTCTTAATCATTTTGGATTAACCAGAAGGCACTGATTTTACTATACTATTTTTGCACAATTCTTTGTGTATAGTATACAGTTTCCTCTGGAACATATTACTAAATTTACATAGTAATACAGTTGCCTAAGATAATGACTATCCTACCCTGCAATCAAATGGATTTGCATAGATTATTGCCATTAAAGCTATTACATGACATCTGCATGTATTTAAATACATTCTCCCAAATGCAGTGTATTAGAAACCTCTGCTGTCACTGTATAATACTTAACCTGCTATGAAGTAGCAAAACATCAGCCACTGCAATAACTAAGATAAAAAATGAACAGAACAAACCAAAACACAAACAAAAATCCCAGCCTTTCCTTTGTAATAGCTGCCAGTCGCTATTTCTAAGCAGGTTCTCCATTTTCTAGAATTTTCTATGCACCCTTTCAAAAAATGTCTATTAGGTAGCAGGTACCGTTATCGATCCACGCAGCCCAAAAGAAAAAGTGGCATAATGTGGCTGAGTCAAACACCTGAAACTGAAATATTCCCATTTCCCTCTCAATTTGCCCTATTTATCCCCAGAGGAATAATGAAATGAGAGACAAAACAGGCTACAGTGAGGAGTGCCTGGTAGCTCAGTTGGTTGGGCATCGATCGGACTCTTGGTTTCGGCTCAGGTCGTGATTTTGGGGTTGTGGGATCAAGCCCCACGTCAGGTTCCATGCTCAGTGGGGAATCTGCTTGAGATTTTCTCTCTCCCTCTCCCTCTTCTCCTCCCCCCACTCGTGCACACTCTCTCTCTCTCTCTCTCTCAAATAAATAAATCTTTAAAAAAAAAAAACAACCAGGCTACATTGAGACATACATAGGGAGCTCAATAATAATAAAAGCAATAACATAATTGTGTTCATAATTAGCTCTAATAAGACATTTATTGGTAAACTGATAGTAGTTTCATTAGAAACTAACCACTGCGACCTTAACACACAGTGTAGACCCTGAAAACAGTCACAGATGTAGTTTAAAGCTTTCCTCCTAAAAACTTGAAAAGCATGTATCCCGAGTATATTCGTTTGTCAAGTTCAGCACAGTTTGAAAAAAGAACAAAGCAGAATCTTCATAAACTTGCAAATTTGTTTCATCTTGTCTGTTTAACTTTAAATTCCAAAAAGCAGATGCAACAGAATGAAAGAGCTCTAATAGCTGGTTGCTTTGCAATGTATTTTACAAAGCGTTTACCAGTAAAAAGCATTGCCTCCTCTACGGCTTCTGTATTTTGCTAAGAGGTTTTAATTATATCTTAACACAAAGCCAATTATTAAAAAGGTGTAAAGGAACACAGCATTCCTGCCAACTAACAATGAATTTTTTCTACCTTTAAGTAGTTATTTGCTTAAATTTAATGCTGATGTTTATGCATAAATGGTTTCCACAGTTAGTCATGACACAGAAATAAACACCCACAGGTCAGCTGACCAACTGACAAACTCCTACCCATCCTTGTATGTCCTATGCAATTTTCTCATCTTCAATAACCACTCCAGCAGAGTTGATCACTTCCTTTTTTGTTAGCCACTGTACTTATTAAAGACTTCTACCACTGCAATTATCTTGCTGTATTGAAAATGTTTATTTGCACAGTTGCTTTCTCTGCTACACCCTGAACTTTTTAAAGTCCAAATCAATATATTCACCTCTACAAACAAAGTATGCACATACAGTAAGCACTCAATAGATATATTATTAATTAAACACAAATTCTTTACAGTGGAATAAATATTAAATAGACTGAAAAAAATCACCCTGAAACTCAAAGGCAAGTGTGTCATAAAAAGAATCCCATGTACTCTTCTCTTAGTCCACAGGACCTGGCCTTAGTAACTCACAGACCTGGATTAGACAATGGTTTCACTGTGTCCTGCCTTGAGCAAATGAAGTCTCTCTCAGCTGCAGTTTTTTTGTCCACACAATGGGAATAGTAACTACTATGGATTGTTGTTGCCTGGAACTCAGACAGTGTTTTATTTTTCATTTATTGGGAAGACAAAAAAGTAACTAAAAATCTAAAAAAAAACACAAAAAACCTAAAACATCAAGTAACCTACTTCCTACTTTTGGAAGAGACCAAGAGCCAAAGATGAAGACCTGACTTTCATACAATAAACATGTTTTATTCGTAGGTATGTGGTTGCATACTTCACAAGGTCAACAGCCAACTCTATCCAGCAGTCAGGTGTTCACAGCTGTAAAGCAGATACAGAAGCTGCCAAGTGGTATACCTGGCATGTCTCTACGGGGCAGGTACTCTAGATCAATGGCTGGGATATGACGTCAGTGGGAATTTCTATAAGGTAAGCATTTGGTACTCTCAGTCATTATAATTTTAGTTTTTCTGTTCAGTGTGTAGTGGTGTCTCATTATGGTTTTAACTTGCATTTTCCTGAATAATAATGATATTTAGTATCTTTCCATGGCTTATTAGACATTTTAATATCTTCTTTAGTGAAGGGTCTGTAAGTTTTTTTTGCCTCTTTTGATTTTCTTTCTTATGTAAAATATAATTCACATACCATGAAATTCACCCATCTGAAGCATAAAAATCAATGGTTTCTAGTATATTCAGAGTTATGCAACTATCACCACATTGAATTTTAAAACATTTTCACCACTCCATCCTCCCAGAAATCCTAATTTATTTGTTTTTTCTTTAGCCACTTGTGCTTTTTATATCATGTTTAAGAAACCATTGCCAAAACCAAGGTCACAAAGATTTACCTGTCTTCCTCTAAGAAATTTATAGTTTTAGCTCTCACTTTTCATCTTTGATCCATTTTGAATTAATTCTGTATATGATGTGAGGTATGGGTCCAATTGCAATTGCATACAAGTCCATATGAAATTGGCTATCTAGTTGTCCCAGTACCATGAATTAAAAAGACTATTCCTTCCTCATTGGCACCCTCGTTGAAAGATCAACTGACTGTAAATGGACTGTGAGGGTTTATTTCTGGACACTCAGTTCCATTCTATTATTTATATGTCCATCTTTATTCCAGCGCCACACTTTGATTACTGTAGCTTTGTAGTTTATTTTAAAATTGGCAAGTGCTGAGTCTTACCAAACTTAATTCTTCCTTTTCAAAATTGTTATATAGCTATTCTAAGGTTCCTTGACCTCCCTATGAATTTTAGGATCACTTTGTCGATTTCTACAAAGAAATAAGCTAGAATTTTGAGAGAGGTTGTGTTGAATCTGTGGATCAGTTTGGGGAGTATTGCCATCTTAATAATATTATGTCTTTCAACCCATAAACATGGGATCTTTTTATTTATTTAGGTCTCTCACTTCCTTCAACAACATTTTGTAGTTTTCAGAGTGTCAGGTTTACACTTCTTTAATGCTAAATTTATTCCTAAGTGTTTTTATTATAATGTAAATGGATTGTTTTTTAAAATTCATTTTCAGATTTTTCAGTGGTGTACAGAATTTGTATGTTGGTCATACAAATGACCTCAGTTGCCTCCCGCAACTGTGAACTTGTTCATTTGTTCGAATAGCTTTTTAGTGGATTCCTTGGGATTTTCTATTTACAAGATCACATCAAATGCAGTTACCTCCTGCAACTGTGATGAACTCGTTCATTTGTTTGAATAGCCTTTTAGTGGATTCCTTAGGATTTTCTATCATGTCATCTGTAAACACAGGTTTTTTTCTTCCTTTCTAGTGTGAAGGTCTTTTATGTTCTTTTCTTGCCTACAATGTTGAATAAAGGGGTGAAAGTGGATATTCTTGCCTCAGTTTCTGATTTTAGGGGGGAAAAAAGGCTCTTGATTTTTAGGCTTCTGATTTTCAGGAAGTTCACTATTCCTACTTTTTGGAGTGTTTTTATCATGGAGTGTTTAATTTTGTCAAATGCTTCTTCTATGTCCACCAAGATGATAATATGGTTTCTGTCCCTTATTCATGACTGATAAGGTATATTAATTGATTTTCACTTGCCCTTGGATTCCTGGGATAAATCCCACTTGGCCACGGTATATGATCTTTTTAATTTGTTGCTAGATTCAGTTTGAGAGTATGTTGTTGAGGATTTTTGTGTTTTTATTCATAAGAGATATTGGTCTATAGTTTTCTTGTTTTATCTTGATATTTTTGTCTGGTTTTGATATTGGGATAATACTGGCCTCATAAAATTAGTTGGGAAGTGTTTCTTCCTCTTCTATATTTTGGACATTTATGAAGACTGGTATTAATTCCTCTTTAAATGTTTGGTAGTGGGATGCCTGGGTGGCTCAGCTGTTTAAGCATCTGCCTTCAGCTCAGGTCATGATCCCAGCATCCTGGGATCGAGCCCCGCATCGGGCTCCCTGCTCAGCGGGGCGTCTGCTTCTCCCTCTACCCTTCCCATGCTCACGATCTCTCTCTCTCTCAAATAAAAAAAAAAATACTTAAAAAAATGTTTAGTAGCATCATTACGGAAGCCATCCGGGTCTGGGCTTTTCATTGTGGTTAGTTTATTACTACTATTCCTCCCCCTCCTCCTCCTTCAATCTCCTTACTTGTTAAAGATCTATTCAGATGTTGTACTTCCTCCAGTCGATTCTAATAGTTTGTGCCTTTCTAGGAATTTATTTCATCTAACTTACCTAATTTTTGGCATATTTGTTCATGGTTTTCTCTTATGACCTTTTTAAATTCTGTTATCAGAATTAATGTCCCTTCTTCTATTCCTAATTTTACTAATTTGAGTCTTCTTCCATTTTCCTTCGTCAGTCTAACTAAAGGTTTGTCGATTTTGTTTATCTTTTCAATGAATTATCTTTTGGTTTCATTTTATTGTTGGCACATTCTCTATTTGATTAATTTCTGGTCTAATCTTTATTATTTTCCTTGTATCTGCTTCCTTTGGGGTTAGTTTGCTCTTCTTTTTCCACTGCGTTAAGGTGGAAGATTAAGTTACTGGTTTGAGTTCTTTTCAACATTTTTTTCTTCTTACAAAGAAATACATTTTTTTTCTTTTTAAATTTAGACAATTCAGCTATACATTTCCCACTAAGCACTGCTTTAGCTGTATCTCATAGGATTTGATATGTAGTGTATTCATTTTCTCTCATCTCAAAGTATTTTCTGATTTCTCTTTGACACATTGGTTATCTAAGAGTATGTTGTTAAATTTCACAGTTGTGGTTATCCCAAATTTCTGTTACTGATTTCGAATTTCATTACATCGTGGTCAGAGAACATACTTTGTATGATTTTAATCTTTTTTAACTTATTGAGGTTTTTGGGTTTTTTTTGAACAGCCTAGGTCTATCCTAAAGAATGTTCCTTGTGCACTTGAGAAAAATATGTATTCAGCTGTGTTGTTTGGAGAGAGTTCTACAGATGTCTGTTATATCTAGGTGGTTTATCTTCTGTTTCCTTGCTGCTCTTTTGCCTAATCTTGTACATTATTGAAGTGGAGTATTATTGTTGACTTGTCTATTTCTCCCTTCATTTCTGTCAGTTTTCCTTCATGTATTTTGGGTCCATGTTGTTAAGCACACATTTGTTTATAATTGTTGTGTCTTTCTGATGAATTGGTCCTTTTATCATTATGAGGTGTCCCCTTTTAATCTCTGGTAACATTTTTTAAGTCTATTTGTCTGATATTAGTAAGCCACTAATGCTTTCTTATGGTTGCTATTTGTGTGATTTATCTTTTTCCGTCTTTCTTTAATCTATTTGGTCTTTGAATCTACACTGTATCTCCTATAAACAGCATAACACTGAATCTTTTTCCCCCATCTGACAATCTCTACCTTTTGAATATATGGTCTAGTCTATTTACATTTAATGTTATTATTGGTATAGTTGGATTTCTGCCTGCTGTTTCACTTTTTTGTTTTCTATATATTTTATATAGTTTTTTTCTCTATTCCTCCTTTACTACTTTCTGTTTCACTAAGTGAATATTTTCTAGTGTGATATTTTAATTCCTTCAATGAATTTCACTTTTTTTTTTTTTAGTTATTGGTGGTTGCTCTATGGCTTACTAACATTAACAACAAAAACAGCTTCAGATTTATATCAATTTAATTTCAGTGATATATATTATATACACATATATATATGTGTGTATATATATATATATATATATATTACTCCTATACAGCTCATTCTCTCTTTCTCCTTTTTATGCTATTACTGTTATATACTACAATAATATGTGTTATACAATTGTTATACAACTACATGTTACAAAGCCATCGATATATATTATTATTTTATATGTTTTATGTCTTTCAAAGAAGCTGAGAGGAGAACAAGTATATATTGACAATTAGCATATTAGCCTTCTTATTTATATTTTTGGTTCTCTTCCTTTTTTTTTTCTTGTGGACTCAAGTTATCTGATTCCAACTCCCTACCCCCACCAGAGGCTTGTTTTATTATTATTTTTCTTTATTTATTAAATAACTTGGGTATTCTTGTATGGTCTGTTTTATCTGTAAGAAATCTCTGATGCTGCTCCTTAGAGGGCACAACCTTCGGCATTCACACAGTGGTTTGGCAGGGCTCTTTTTTACTCTCTTTTCCTGACCTGGTAAGCTGTCTGCCTCTGTTGGTATTACACCCAGTTGTTAGGCTCCCCTAATTGCTGGCTGATTGAGCTATTATTTTCAATAATGCCCTGGGGCATAAAGTACTCCACAGTCTGAGTCAATAAATTCAGGCTCCTTTGTAGGGTTAGTTTTTGAGGCCAGTGTTTGAGATTTGTTCTGACCCCAAGAGTGTTCTTCATAATTGACTATTTCCCTCGTACTCTCCAGTACTCCAACAGTTTACTTCGTTGCTCTAATGGAGCTACCAAGCCTCCTCTTAATTGCTTACCACCAAAATCTCCATTTTTCTCCCTCAAAAACATCCTTAGGCTTGAACTTCCCACATACTTTGCTTCAAATAAAGTCAGTTCTTTTGGTAAGAACTTCAGAGCTCTGTGCTTATGAACTACACCTCTCCCTCTAGGGAAATCTCTGATCCACTGCTCTGGAGCTGGGGGTGAAGACAGTGGCCCACTTCTCTCAGAGTGACACCCCTGCTTTATTAACAAGGTGCTGCATGAAGGCATTAGTCTCTGGCCTTCTCAGCTTGCCTCTACCAGCACAGAATCTTCACCCTGTAAATGAGGTGGGGTTAGGGCATCAGAACTCTGTATTCTCAACCTTCCAAGCCTGGAATAAAACTTCTGCCAGGTGGAGGAAGGGAGCTCCCAACCTCTCAGCCACATTTGCCAGGAATTTAGCCTCTGTAACACAGAGCTGGGTGAATGAGAAATGCCAGTGTCCTGCAACCTCCTGATGAGATACTATATCCCTTAACTGGGAGGTGAGGGGAGAGAAGGCCCCAACTTCTTGGCCACACCCACCCAAATAGAGCTTTTGTCATACAGTGTCGGGGAGGGCAGAAGGTCAAGGCCCAAGAGCCACCCACTTTTTCTGTTTTTACTGACATTTAGATTTTCTTGAATAAATGTTTCTTCAATTGCTGAATGCCCACCCACAGGCCAACCTCCAGAGATTTAAAAAAAATTTTTTTATTTTAAATAACTTTTACTAGTTATGTTTGTTTCCCTGGAACGCAGGTCCATGTAGCTCCTCACTTGCCATTGAATCATCTCAGATGGTTCCCTTCTTGGCAGGGTGCCTCTCCTCCACCAATTTGCAGCCATTCTGTTAGCCCATTAATTCATCCTAATATTAATGATTTTCATTTTGATCATCTGATTAAGGCAGTGTCTCCTTAGCTTCTCTACCATGAAGTTATCTATTTCACCTTTGTAATTAGCAAGTAATTCTGGAGAGGTACTTTGAAACCATGTAACTATTCCAACCTATATCATTTTATTTATTTATTTATATCTGAAGGGACTCATGGGTTTATTTTATTCAATGGGTTAAAATTCACTATCATCATTTAGTTCTGATTCTGGGAGTGTGATTCTTACTCTTACGGCATAGCTCTTCTAGAATTTTGATGAAAGTCTTCTGAGTTTACCAAGTCCCTGTACCTTGGGAGAAATTTAACTCTAAACTGTCTCCCCTGAGGTTGGAGCTGCTGGAATCTTTATTCAGCTTTCAGCCTTCCAGCTCTTGTCTGGGCCACTGAAGTTCTCACCCCATGCAATCAATGCTAAGAAGTCGGTCCACACACACAGATTTCTGAACCACCTCACCCGTGTTCCCTTCCTGGCAGGGTGCCTCTCCTCCACCAATTTGCAGCCACTCTGTTAGCCCTAAACTCCAACTTCTGACTCTTTGGCCTTGTAAGACTGCATCTTCTGAACTACATTTTGACCTCTTATTTTACACATCCTTGGAAAGAAATATTTTTTGGTATTTAAGAACACAGGTCTTGACTGTCAGAAAATCCAAAAATCCTAGCTATACCGGGAATCATCGATTATGTGACTTTGAGCAAGTTGCTTAATCTCTGAATCTAAAACCATATTTATAAAAGGTGAACAATATATTTTCCTACAGTTTGTTCATTTCATTCAACAGACTTTGAGACCTTATTATGTATCAATCACTTTTCTAGATACTGCACATATATACTGAACTAAACAGATAATAATCTCCGTCCTAATGAAGGCTGCATTCCAGTGGGAAGAGAGAAACATAAGTAAATTAGATACCATGAATATTTTGGAAGATGATGGTTACTATGGAAAAAGTAGCACAGATAAAGGTAGAAAGGAAATGCCAGGATAGAGATGAGGACTGTATTTTAATAAGAGTGGTCAGTGGTCTTAAATTCTTTTGAGCAAAGAATTTAAGAAAATGGAGACATGAACTAAGCAGATATTTGGGGAAAGACTGTTCCTGGCATAAGTAACAAGTGCAAAGACCCTCAGGCAGGAGAGGGCCTGGTGTATCTAAGGATCAGGAAAGAAGCTAACATGGCTAGACCACAGTGAATGAGGAAAAAGTAGGAGAAGGGACATGGTCACAGAAGTAACTGAGCTAGGGGGGTGGGGTAGCTCGTGCAAGGTCTTGCAGACCATTACTGGGCTGCTCTGTATGCTATGCACTGCACAACGTATTGTGATCTAAGTGAACTGTGGCCTCTGGAGCTGAGCTGGCCATTGGAAGGATCTCATCTTTTCCTCTGAATGAAACAGGAAGCTTTTAAAGGATTCTGAGTAGAATAGAGGCATGATAAGACTTGCAATTTCCTAGGATCAATGGCTCCGGCTCCTGTTCTGAGAAGAGCAAGGGTGGAAATAAGGAGACCACCTGCGAAAGAGGAAGGTGAGTGCGGATGGTGGCTAGGAGGAAGATGACAGCGGTGGTGGGGGTACGGATTCGGCCCCACCTGAGCACCTGAAGAGATGAAGTTGGTGTTACCTGGAGATGGGGAAGGCTGCTGGAAGAATAGGTTTGGAGAGGATGATCCAAAGTTCGTTTCTGGACATGAGGCATGCACCGTGTCTGACAAATAGTAAAAGCTCAATAAAGTGTAGTTACCATTATCATGATCATTACCCTCAATTATATCTCCTGAGATTGTTAAGAGGTACAAAAGAGCCCTTCTGGAACCCTTTGAGGGAGAGGAATTCTTATGACGGATTTAGAGCATGAAGAGGAGGTTTCCTGAACCACCCTGAAAGCACTTCACATACATCCCTTGAAATTATCCACAATTGTTTTCAAGCATATGTAAGAATCTGTGCATTCTCTTGAGAAGAGAGGGTCTACAGCTTTTATCAGATTCTCCAGAAAGTTGTAAGCCAAAAAAAATAACAAAAAACCAAAGTTTAAGGAACATCACCCCTAAAAACAGCATTAAAATTGGAAAGGAAAAGTTCCTATCAAGTCTATTTACGAACAAAGCAGTGAGTGCCGGCTGCCGGCACGTGGGCAACAGCTGAGAGTAGCGACCTACAGCCCGCAAGCACCGTCAACCTGATCGTTACAGCACGCACACCCACTTCTGGCTTCCCCACGGCCCCGAGCTCACGTCCCACCACTTCTCCCCTGGCCTGTCTTCACTCTCCTGGGGCTTATTTGCGTTTAGACTTGGACTGGTGAGGTTCAGAGCTTTAAAAAGTGAAATGGAGCAAGGGGTTTTCATTTTCAACAAGATCTCTGACTCCTGAGGATGTGCTGGGACCGCATTTCTGGTGTCTTAACACCTGTGTGTTTATCAAGAGCTCTAGCAAATCAATTAGGATAAGGCTGGGGCTGGTGTGCCTAAGGAAAAACAACTTAGCCAGGCAGTGAGACAACAATAAAACAAAATTTAGAAAAGACCATAGGGCTATTGCTAAATATGAGTTGAATTATAAAATTTGTACTCTTTTGAACGAGAACACCAGACTCAGGAATGCAGGCACATTCTGGGACAGTTAGTAATGGCATAGATGTGGTCGGTGACATTGTGAAAACCCAGATCCTTAGAGACATCTGAAAGGAAGAGTCTTCTCAGCTTTATAATTCAAGGAACCCCATCCCCACTCCATCCCTTTCCTATTGAGCAATAAATTACATTTCTTCACCTAAAAGACTTACTAAAAAGCTCACACTGAATAAAGCCCCTGCATGCGGACTATTACTAGAATTATTTCAGGTCCACCTGCCTGGTGGGCTCTTGGTCCATGCCAACTTGTCTACCCTGAGTAATAACTTTTCTGTACAAATTATGGATTCATTAGATTTCTAGAAATTAGATTTCTTAAGGTTCTGCCAATTTCTTTGCAAACAGGAAGTCTGGCTTTTTGTTTTTGTTTTTTTTAAGCCAATGCGAACTGTTTTTATTCTCTTTATGACAGGGAAACTGTCAGAAACAGCACGAGAATGTTTTGTTTTTTACTGATATTCCCGAGTCTTTTTTGCCTCTCTGGACATATGACAAAAATGGACCACGTGGCCCTGACTCAGTGAACATTCCTGGCTCCTGCTGTTTGTACGGACGCAGCATCTCAACAACCCATAAGTCAGGAAGCAGGAAAGGGCTACTGACAGGTAGGAATTCAGTGACATAAAACAGGGTTTTGGCTGTTCTCCTATAAAATTTGTATCTTAACACAGCCCGCTACTTTTGAGACCAGACAAAGAAGTAATAACAACCAGAGATGCTGGATACCTTCTAAGTGCCTGTTCCACTTAGATATGGCAATGAATATGACCCTCATAAATAGTGCTCTTAGATACTATTCTAATAGTATAATCCCCAGAGAAAACAGGTACTCTCTAGAGAATAGTGAAGCTAAACAAATTATCCAGAGTTGCATATCCTGTGAGTGGGAGAACAGGGATTATGAACATGGGCAGTCTGACTCCAAAGAGTGATTTTTTTATGCCGTATTAGAATTGCCCTTTACCCCTTCCAAATATGGTTTTACTATCACTTACTAGGAGCGGCCTTATCATGCAGTTGGTCTTGCCAATTACTGTCCAAAAAACTGCGTTAAGATCAACTGCTCTGTCCTTCAAATGTGTAAATGGCTTAGAGCCAATAATTCTATATATTTGGTCATATAATTTTGCTAGCTTACAGCTTTCACAATTAAGTTTTGGAGGGCTCATCTGAATGTCACAATACTCAGAAGCAGACATTCTAGGGTGGCTATACTGAGGTTTTTTGTTTTTTTTTTTTAAGATTTTATTTATTTGAGAGAGAGAGAGAGAATGAGCAGGGGAAGGGGCAGAGGGAGAAACAAACTCCCTGCTGGGCAAGGAGGCTGACTTAGGGCTTGATTCCCAGGACCCTGATATCATAACCTGAGCCGAAGGCAGATGCTTAACCCACTGAACCACCCAGGCACCCCTGAGATGTTTTTGGTTTTTTTTAATAGGCACAGTAAACAATGAGTTTCAACCTTTTTTGAGAATGTGCCAAGCTAAAATTATCACTGACACATTTATGGCACATAATTTAAGAGAGTTAATTATCTTGTAGGAATGGACTGTGGGCTGTTTTCTTTAAAAAAGGGGGGGGTACTTGGCCTTGCCTGCAGGAATACCCCCAACCTTGTGGAAGACGCCTTAATTTTTCCTAAGAGGTCATCACCTTAGTCCGCCTGCCTGTTAAAGCAGAGGAATCTGAATTTGGCAACACAGAAGAGCTACTGCCTAGATTCTTGCCAGAGATTAGAACCTCAAATTGTCTGCAGTCCAAATCTCATTAAATATTCAGTTGTGAGAAATAATACATACAAAGGCCATACATGTAATCGATACATCTTTCTGGATATACTATAATGGCTTTGGACAAAGTCAGAGCAGAAGAGAGCTACAAACTTGAATAACACCATTTTGGAGTTATACTCTGATCTTGTTCCACAGGCTTACATTATATGGAACAGTGAAATGAAATTTGGCATCATCTTTAGTCAAGGAAGACTGGTAAGAACTGTCATTACATCTGGGCCCGATTTAAAAAGTTTTCCTAGGTCATAATGCCTTACCTGTGGGTTTTATCTATTTATTTTGAAACTTACCTTGATATAATTTCAAACTTACAAAAATATTTGCAAGAACAGTACAAGGAATCCTCACATAACCATTATGCAAATTCACCAATTGTTTACACTTGCTTCATTTGCTTTAGTATTCTCTCTCTCTAGTTTTTATATATGTTCATACTCTTCCTGAGAATACGTTGGAGACATCATGCTCCTACCCCTAAATCCTTCAGTGTGCATCTCCTAAGGGGGGTGGGGGGAACACCTTTTCATAGAACCATAGCACAATTATCAAGATCAGAAACTTTATGATAAAAACACCATTATCTAGGGGTGCCTGGCTGGCTCAGTCGGTAAAACATGTGACTCTTTATCTCAGGGTTGTGAGTTTAAGCCCGATGTTGGGTGTGGAGATTACTTAAAAATAAAATCTTAAGGGGTGCCTGGGTGGCTCAGTCATTAAGCGTCTGCTTAAGCGTCAGGTCATGATCCCAGGGCCCTGGGATCGAGCCCCACATCGGGTTCCCTGATTCTCCCTCTCCTACTCCCCCTGCTTGTGTTCCCTCTCTCGCTGTGTCTCTCTCTGTCAAATAAATAAGTAAAATCTTTAAAAAATAAATAAATAAAATCTTAAAAAAAAAACCCACTATTATCTAACACACACTCTATTCAAATTTTGTCATTTGTCCCACTAATGTTCTCTCTAGCTACTTTTGTTTCCAGTCCAGGATCTAGTTTATGATCACACAATGCACTGGAGATATAGGTCTTTAGTCTGGACCTTTAGTCTTTCTTCCTTGATCTTGACATCTATGAAGAGGATAGTTCAGTTACCTTGTGAACTTCAAACCCTCAATTTCATTTTTTTTCCTGATGTTTTCTCATGATTAGATGCAGGTTATGCATTCTTGGAAGACATATCAATGAAATGATGTTACCTGTCTTAGAAAATATCAGGAAGCATGTGATGCTAGTTCTCCCAATACTGGGTGTTAATTTTGATCATATCATTAGTGTGGTGTTTGCCAGGTTTCTCCATAGTAAAGATACTGTTGCCTTTTATAATTAACTGGTAAATCGTGGGGAAATGAATTGAGACTGTGTAGAAATGTTGTATTCCTCATCCAACTATCACCTAGCCATCTAGAATCCAATGATGATTTTCTAATTCCACCATACCTTCTCTATGTTCGTTGGTCTACATTTGTCTGGGCAGGAATAGATTAGTAGGACAGATTCATAGAAATAGATTGCTAAGTTGTAACATACTTACTATTAAATTATCATAATTCCTGACAATATTTTAGAAGTATTTTCCTCAAAAAGGCTTATAGTCACTTACATTCCCCACCAACAGTGAATGAATGCCTTAAAAAGCCAAGGTCTCACCAACTCTTGATATTATCATTATGTTTAAATTTTTACCAATCTGATAGGCATTTCCAAGATACAGAAATTTTTCAATGCAAAATAAAGAAGAGGGGAAGAAAATCTGAGTGTGCAGCAGAGGGACTTGATATATTTCACGGTCCACACAATGGAATACCATAAATGATGCTTGTATTGACTGCTGGTTCCTTGAGTAAACTAAAAGAAGCTTTTATATGAAAATGATATGTCAAGGGGTCAATATAAAAAATATATAACGAACTTACACAACTCAACACCAAAAACCAGTCAGATTAAAAAAATGGGCAGAGAACCTGAACAGATGTTTTTCCAAAGAAAACATCCAGAGGGGGGCAACAGACACATGAAAAGGTACTCAACATCACTAATCTTCAAAGAAATACAAATCAAAACCATAATGAGATATCACCTTACACCTGTCAGAATGGCTAGAATCAAAAAAACAAAAGATAATCAGTGGTGGTGAGGATGTGGAAAAAGAGGAACCCTTGTGCACTGTGGGTGGAAATGCAAACTGGTGCAGCCACTGTGGAAAACAGTGTGGAGGTTCCTCAAAAAATTAAAAATAAAAATATCATGATCCAGTATTTCTACTCCTGGGTATTTACCCAAAGAATATGAAAACACACCTACATTTATTGCAGCATTATTTATAAGAGCCAAGATATGGAAGCAGCCTAAGTGTCCACTGATAGACAAATGGATAAGGAAGATGTAGTATATTTACATAATGGAATATTACTCAGCCATTAAAAGGAATGATCTCTTCCTATTTGCTACAACATGGATGGACCTAGAGGGTATTATAGTAAGTGAAATAAGTCAAACTGAGAAAGACAAATACCACCAGATTTCACTCATATGTGGAATCTAAAAAACAAAACAAATGAATAAACAAACAAAAAGCAGAATCAGATTAATAAATACGGAGAACTGATGGTTGCCAGAGGGAAGGGGGTGGGGAGATGGGCAAAATGGATCAATAGGGTTCCTGTTATGAAATGAGTAAGTCATGGGGACAAAAAGCATAATAGCACAGAGAATATAGTTAATGGTCTGTTGCATGGTAACAGACAGTAGCTAGTAGCTACACTCGCGGTGAGATAGCATAATGCATAGAAAAGTTGAATCACTACGTTGTACACCTGAAACTATGTTAACCACATGCAAATTTTTAAAAATTATTTTAAAAAGCAGAGATTTAAGCCAACGTAAGATAAAAATGATTCTATCTTAATTCTTTTGTATTTGCCAAATGGATCTTTTTATGTTTAATGGCTCATATTCTACACCTGTAAAATGTGACTATAAACTCCACATAATATTGTCATAAGGATTCAATGAGCTATCGAGAGTTAAACCTGGCCAGAGATACAGTAAGCACTTATGGCATGGTGACTATTAACCACTGTTATTATTTACAGAGACCAATTACCAAAATAATGCCAAGTTTAATTGTAATGATTTAAAACATAAAATTCAAATTTATGGTGTCTGGACGTCTACTTTCTCAATGTAAGCATAATTTCAAGGCTTGTAAATGTTTAACATATATATTACCATAAAGTACTAGTAGGGTACAATTAGTTTTAGTCAGTATTAAACTAAAGAGAAATGTTCTTATAGAATTGATATTTTAGTGCAATCATCAAGTTTTAAAGTTGCAGAGAGATCTGATTTTTATTCAAGTGCAATTAACTTGCTTTTAAAGATTTTTATGTGATAGTAGTTAGAGTGCCAGATGAGCACTCTGATGCTGTGTCTCTAAGAAGCATAAAAATAACTCAGAAATCACACAAATAATGTGAAAATTCAAAACCACAAAATCTCTCCCATTTTAAAACACGCTACCATTCTCCCTAAATCTTGCATGTCCCATCTTCTCTTTCTTCTTCCTTTCATGGAAAAACTTCTTATAGAGTTTCTATGTGGATATCTGACTCTCCTTACTTACCCTCTTTTGGCTTCCTATTGCTGCTTTAACAAATTACTACAGACCTGGTGGCTCTAAATAATACAAATTTATTACTCAGCTGCCCTCTGCAAACCAAGAGAAAGATTTCAAGGAGAGCAAAGTGAGAACCATCCCTGTGGGCCGAGCCCAAACAGAGTTCCCCCAAAACAGCTGTGTGGAAGCCACTTAATTTGGCCTAGTCTGTTATGCAGAAAAGGCTAATAGAGACATTAGTAAGTTATAGATCATGCTTGTAACCAAGGGACTTGCTCAAGTTCACACAAGTCCATCCGACTCCCAAGATTTAAAAGCCCTGCAGGATCTGACCTCACAACCACGCTGCACAGTACTCTTTCCACTGGATTCACATTGGCCTTCTGGTAGCCCTCTATGGCTCCTTCCGGTCTCGGGCTATCATTCGTGCTAGGTGGAGCCCTGTGCCTGCAACGTTCTTCCCTATCCCTTCCTGTTGCTCATCTACCTTCTATTCTTCCTCTTAAATTACACTTAAAATGTCACTTCTCGGGCGCCTGGGTGGCTCAGTTGGTTAAGCGACTGCCTTCGGCTCAGGTCATGATCCTGGAGTCCCGGGATCGAGTCCCGCATCGGGCTCCCTGCTCGGCAGGGAGTCTGCTTCTCCCTCTGACCCTCCCCCCTCTCATGTGCTCTCTCTCATTCTCTCTCTCTCAAATAAAAATAAATAAAATCTTTATAAAAAAAAAATGTCACTTCTCTGGGAAGGTCTTCCCTGACAACCCTGACTAGACCTAGGTATTTTCATTACATACCCTTATTAATGCCCTCTGTATTTCCTTCCAACTACTCACTTCAACTAATTACTTAATTGTGTACTAAATTATTTAATGTCTGTACCCCTTTCAGATTACAAGGCCCTGATGACTAGAATCTTGTCTAGGTGGTTTGCTACTATTTCCAAGCACCAGGCCCACAGGAAGCAGGCAAATGTTTGTGGCATGAATGGTTTTAGAATTGACAGTATCTTGATGCAGTTCACCTCTTGTACCAAAGGGGTCAATATCCCAAAGAATCCTCCAGGCAATCTACACAGTGAACTTGAAGAATGTGAAGGCACCTATCATCTCTCATATGAGCCATCATGTATTCTACTTTAGAGTCCTCAAAGGACACCTATGCTTCTAAAGTGGCTCAATATTAGGCCCATGGACTGTGGGAAAAAAAGGTTTCACCCAAAAGTTCGGGTGAAGTTTGTCTAGAGAAGTAACAAGTTACAGTGCTAAAGACTTCTACCAATGTGCAGCAATTCTAGTACTGTAATGCATTGATATGTCCTTGTAGAAAATGATTAAAAATAGCAATGCCAGATTCTTTATAGTTCCTTTTTAAAAAAATCTTTTTCTCAGGGTGCCTGGGTGGCTCAGTTGGTTACAGTTTCAGCCCAGATCATAATTCCAGGGTTGTGAGATCGAGCCCCATATCAGGCTCCATGTTGGCCGTGCAGTCTGCTTGGGATTCTCTCTCTCCCTCTCCCTCCCCTCTCCATGCTCACACACACACACTCTCTCTCTCTCTCAAAAATAATAAAATAAAATAAGAATCTTTTTCTCTATTTTACTAGAATGATGTTCCTTTAATTTAGGTCAAATTTTTTCATATAAGGGATGCAATTTATGTCTTATTTCAATGACAATTTACACAGATACTTAATAAGACCAAGTAGATTTCATTTTGTTATTGTAAGCCTACCCCATCCTCAATCACATTTCCTTCTTGGATTTAGAATAACACACTGTGTGTGTGTGTGTGTGTGTGTGTGTGCCTGTCTGTCTTCTCTGTGTGTATAGGAAGGTGGGTAGAGATTGGAAGAGAGAGAAGTAGCCTTTAAAAATTAGTAAATTTATTTTTTAAAACAATGAATTAATCTTAAGAACTTGAACTGAAGATCCCCACAAAATTTCCAGGATTCCAGTAACCCCCTAAGACAGAAAATTATTCAAATAGTTCAGATAGTATATTATGGGGCTCTCATTAACAATACTGTATTGTATACTTGAAAGTTGCTGAGAGAGTAGATCTCAAAATTTCTCATCACAAAAAAAAGAATTTATAACTATGTGAGGTGACGGATGTTAACTAAACTCACTATGGTAATCATTTTATAACATACAAATATATCAAATCATTACATGTGCATCTTGAACTAATATAATGTTATATGCCAATTGTATCTCAATAAGACTGGGAAAATGTATCTTAAGGAATTAACATGAAAGTAAACAGCATCTGCTCTCAATCACAATTATTACTTTCTATATACATATTATTTATTTTCATTTCAAAACAAAAAATAGGTATTCAAAGTCACTTCTAAGTATTTGCAATAACTTCTTCTGTTCACACCATAAGCATCACTGTTGTGAAGTCACACTACAAGAGAATTAAGAACATGGAACAAATTCACTTCATTGAGAAGGAACATACATTGTTAGCTGGTGGAGGACAGTTTCAGTAACTCAAGACCTCTGCACATCTGACTTCACTTACTGTTGAACCCAGAAAACTCTCCACTGTTCTTAGTTTACATGCTTCTATTAACAGGTGGAGAAACTGAAATCCACTCAAGATACTGAGTTTGATGAGTCTTCAAATGCTACTGAAGATTACAGAAATGACCTACACAGCACTACTTTCCATTGAGGATGCAAAAGAGATAACCATGGAAAGAGCTGGGCTAACTTCTCAAGGCTATGTTTTGTTTATGCAATCTCATGGAAACCAGCTGGCAGGAGGGGAAGCTGAATGAACAGACAAAAAGAAGGGTGAAATCCTACATCTCCTTTCAAAGAAAGATCCTTTAGTTCTGCTTTCATTCTCCAAAGACCTACTTATTTCCAGGAATACTCTGACCTCTGTCATCTAACCTTTTTTTTTAAAGATTCATTTTTTTTATTTTTAGAGAGAGGGAGAACGAGTGGGAGGGGCACAGGGAGAGGGAGAGAGAATCTTAAGCAGACTCCACGCCCAGCGTAGAACCCAATGTGGCGCTCCATCCCAAGACCCTGAGATCATGACCCAAGCTGAAATCAAGAGTTGGATGTTTAACTGATTGAGGCACCCAGGCATCCCTCTAATCTTTTTAATCTCAAATTGTCTTATTTAGCATTTCTCTCTCATGTTTCCTCTTATGGTAGCAAATTCCAAAGAGCTAACTGCTTTTAGTCCCATAGTCTGCCCTTCCCTCCTACTCCTACCACACACTATTACTTGGCCTTCTTTATTTTTTTTTCCTACAAATTTTTCTCTTCCTTCAGACTGGCCTCAAATACATTAACTCCTACACTTCTGGTTCTCATTTCCATCTACTCTTCCTCCTCCAGACCACCCAAATCTCTCGACTGTGCCTTGTCTTGTCTTGTATCTCAAGTACAGTCTTAACATGATGTACCACACACACCTGAAAATAATTTCTTTTTAACGTCATGCCAAAGTCATCTTACTTTTTCTTTCTTTTGATTTTAGCTCAACATTCTAATAGCACCTCCTTGCGGATGTGTTCCAGCTTATCAAAATCATGATAAAGTTCTAAGACATCTCTATCAGTGTTGTATGAATCAGTCATATTTACTTCAAAGCAAGGAAACCCCCTCAGTTACTGTCTGTTTTGCTACATATCACTGACTGCAATGTATCATGATCCACTCCAACTCTTACCATCTCAGCAACATCCTCATGTTGTAAATTTTAAGAAACATTAATACTCAAAAGCAAAACTTTAATGTTTTAAATACCTTTAATTCATATTCAAAGGATGACTCACAGTGACAGAACTGTCTACAAGGCTGGGGTGGCATTTGTTGTGAACAATGCTCCTTGGCATCACCTTTGTAAAACCCTTTGTGATTTGCTTCTTCACTGTCTTCTTTAGTGTCTTAATTCTACTGATAAATCTGGTAGTTTACACAGTCATAAATCAGCTGGTGTTTTGACAAAATTGCCACTAACAGATCAGAGAACACCAAAAGAAAAATTGTTTTTATAGATCATTTTCCACATAGAAGTCCCTCCCGCTGTTAGTTAAAATGAATACGAATTTTAACAGAGAGAGAGAGAGAGAGAGAGAAAACAGATGGAAATATTTGTATATTTCTTGTTGGAACCATACAGAGAGAGGTACAAAAAAAGTTATTAAAAGGAAGTATCATCTGCATGTTATAAGATTTGGAAAGGCTAAAAAAATATAAAGGAGAAAATCCAATAAATCTATATGATGTTATTAGATATAAACCACAACAGAGCCTAAGAAGATATTAATGATGTAGAATTAAAAAAAAAAACAAAACCAGAAATGTGACTTATAACAGACGGGTTTATAGGATCAGTCACCAAATTACAACCGACAAGTCTAAGCGCCTAAGCTCTGAGGTAGAAGACCGGAGAAACAACAGAAATGAATGGAAGGCAATGGCAACTTAAGAAAGGGTGTTGTAGGAAACAGTAGTACATACTCAAGTTCTGAGAGGAATACTATACTCCATAGCCGGCAAATGTCAAAGTAAGTATCTGTCAAGATAATACTGACATTATAATAATCTTATCATTTGGAGAAGCTTGTGCCAATCAGCCAAATGTTATCCCAAGGGAATGAAACTGGTCAAGAAATCCCCAGTGAGCCACGAATCCTAGGAGGAGTGTGGTAGCAACCTAGATGTGCTCCCAAAATGTCCTAAAGAACAGCAAGCATGATTATAAACCTCCATAACCTGTTCCTTCAGCAAAACTGAGAGACAAGACCAAGCAGCATGCTGTGGGCAGGCTGAGAAAGAACAGGGCGGGACACAAGTGCTGCGGGAGGGTGAGAAAATGCAGTGAGACAGCAGGGTATAAAATTAATGTACAAAGACTGTCAGCTCTCAGCTAGAAGATATGGTGGAAGAGAAG
>NC_138377.1:11122863-11220128 GCF_054177405.1 Leptonychotes weddellii | reverse complement strand
ATGATTATAAACCTCCATAACCTGTTCCTTCAGCAAAACTGAGAGACAAGACCAAGCAGCATGCTGTGGGCAGGCTGAGAAAGAACAGGGCGGGACACAAGTGCTGCGGGAGGGTGAGAAAATGCAGTGAGACAGCAGGGTATAAAATTAATGTACAAAGACTGTCAGCTCTCAGCTAGAAGATATGGTGGAAGAGAAGACCCCGTGTACAACAGCAACACATGACAGAATATCTAAGAATAACTTAAGAAATTTGGGTAGGAGGAAAATGACAAAATACTCCCAAAGGTCTCAGAAGTAGATTTCAACAAATGAGATTTACCATGTTCTTGAAACAGGAATAACCAGTATCATAAAAGTATCAATTCTCCCTAAATTTTTTTAAAGATTTATTTATTTATTTGAGAGAGAGAGAGCATGAGTGGGAGGGGCAGAGGGAGAGAGATTCTCAAGTAGACTCTGTGCTGAGCGTAGAGCCCAATGCAGGGCTCAATCTCACGATCCTGAGATCACGACCTGAGCCGAAACCAAGAGTCCAATGCTTAACCAACTGAGCCACCCAGGTGCCCTGGGATTATTTTAAATCTTAAAAAATTTAGGGAGGGGCACCTGGGTGGTGCACTCGGTTAAGCATTGGACTCTTGGTTTCAGCTCAGGTTGTGATCTCAGGGTCGTGAGATTGAGCCCCACGTTGGACTCTGTGCTGGGCGTGGAGCCTGCTTAAGATTCTCTCTCTCCCTCTCCCTCTGCCCACCTCGCCTTGCACACCGTCTCTCCCTCTCTCTCTCTCAAAAAAATCAAATCAAATCAAATCAAAACAATCCCAATGAAAACAACCCTAACAAGCTCACCCTGCCCCAGAACTAGACAATTTGATTTTAAAGTTCTTGTTAAAAAATAAACAAACATGATGGGCCTCCAAATGATTCTGAAAAATAAGAGCAATAGAAGATAAAGGGGACTAGCCTTGCCAGGTATTAAAGCACACTGTAGAACTCTGATAAACTAAAATAGCATGATTATGGCAGATGATTCAACAAACCAAACACAACAAAGAATCAAGAAACAGACCCTAATATATATATGAGAATTTAAAATATGGGAAAGGCAGAGCCTCAAGTCAGTGTAAACTTGGACTTTTTACTAAATGGTGCTGGGAAAACTAGGAGCCATTTGAAAAAGATGAGGTTGGATACTATTTTATGTTCCCATGTATCAAAATACTCTGCAAAAAATAAAACTATACAAGCACTGGAAAAGACATTGGTGAATTCCTTTATAACCTCAAAGTTGAGAAGATCTTTTATGGCTTATGACTGAAAATCCATAAGCCATAAACATTGCTTTAAAATAAACTGCACTACATGTAAATTTAAATGTTTTACATGGTAAAAACATCATAAAGTCAAGAGAAAAATGGAAAGCAGGGAAGTTTTTACAATGCATATTGCAAATGGTTATTCTCTCTAAGAGCTCCTCAAAAATTAAGGAGAAAATGGCCAAAGGGTGCAAATAAATAATTCTCAGGAAAAAAAAAATGACCGTTAAAACATAAGCAAAGATGTTCACTCTAAGAAGAAGAATGCACATTAGTTCTACACAGAGCTGCCGCTCCTCATCTATGAGACAGGTAAATACCCGCAAGTGTGACGATACTCTGTGGAGAAACGGCACTCCAATACAATGCTGGCGGGAGTGTAAAATGCTACAACTCCTATGGAAGGATAAACGCAAAATACAGATCTAGTAATCTCCTTCCAGGAATCAAGTACAGTTTTTTCCTATGCAAGTGGGAAATGAAATGTGCAAGTTATACCCGAAGCAACAAAGTAAAAGATTAGAAACAGCCCTCCCGTTTCTAGTAGAGAATCGGTCACGCACACAATGGAACAGAACTGCATACTACAAAGCGATAAAAAAGAACAAGATGATCTTTATGAACTTGTGCAGCATGAGCTCTAGGATACACTAAGTGGAAAAAAAAAAAACAACAGTCAGAACAATAAGCACAGCAAGCTACCTCTGGTTATGACTGACAGGAGTTGGTATCAGGGACCCTGAAATACAACCCCATTTGAGCTAGATTTTTAACTTCTTACTTTGAATACTGACAGGTAAGGGAATGACTCTTGCCTTTCCATTAGAAACTGTATCTCAGGGTAACCAAGGAATGACAAAAAAAGGCTGTACTTGACAAAAGAATGCCAGCCAATAAATACAGAAGAAATGATAGATTTAGAAAATCACCATTTTGCAACTCATAATTAAATAGTTGGTTTAAGGGGCGCCTGGGTGGCTCAGTGGATAAGCGTCTGCCTTCGGCTCAGGTCATGATCCCAGAGTCCTGGGATCGAGCCCCGCATTGGGCTCCCTGCTCTGCGGAGAGCCTGCTTCTCCCTCTCCCACTCCCCCTGCTTGTGTTCCCTCTCTCACTGTTTCTCTGTCAAATAAACAAACAAAATCTTAAAAAAAATAGTTGGTGTAAGCAAGTAATTATCAAGTGTTAATTGTTAAAACCATAAAATGTCAAAACATCACACAAGTTATTTGCACTTCTAAGGAAAAAACATAGCCCTGTTATAAAGTGAGCAGACTGTCAGCTCTGTAATTCAGTCTCAGCATTACTAACAACCAGATAATATGTTTCTCCTGACGTGACACAATATGAAACATGAAATATCACCTATGATTTACTCCAGCTAAAACATTTAATGTCAATCTATCAAGATGAGATCTAGCTTCCCAACTACTGGAATTCGGTAGAGAGAGGGATGAGCTAACAGATACTACAAGATATTTTCTTAGACCAATACAAAAAAGGGAATGCTCCAGATTAAGAAATGTCAAAGACGTAACAACCAAGTGCATGTTCCTGGACTGGATCATGGTTTGGACAAATCAGCTATGATGGATACTATATGACAATTAGTGAAAAGTGAACATGGACCTGTGTGGTAGACGGCCACAAATTACTTGTAGTTTCCTCATCAGGAAGTGAAGTCTTTGGCAAGGATGTGGAGAAAAGGGAATCTTCGTGTGCTGTTGGTGGGAATGCAAACTGGTGCAGCCACTGTAGAAGACAGTATGGAGGTTCCTCAAAAACTTGAAAATAGAGGGCGCCTGAATGGCTCAGTTGTTAAGTGTCTGCCTTCGGCTCAGGTCATGATCCCAGGGTCCTGGGATCGAGCCCCACATCAGGCTCCCTGCTTGGCGGGAAGCCTGCTCTCCCTCTCCCACTCCCCCTGCTTGTGTTCCCTCTCTCTCGCTGTCAAATAAATAAATAAAATCTTTAAAAAAAAAAAAAGAAAGAAAATAGAGGTGCGTGTGGTGGGCTCATTCAGTACAGCATGCAGCTCTTGATCTTGGGGTTGTGAGTTTGGGCCCCACGTTGGGTGCAGAGCTAACTTAAAAATAAAATCTTTAAAAAAAATCAAAAATAGAAGTACCACATGATCCAACAACTCTACTTCTGGGTATTTACCTGAAGAAAACGGAAACACTGACTCAAGAAGATACATGCACCCCCATGTTCACTGCAGCGTTATTTACAATAGCCAAGATATAGAAACAACCTAAGTGTCCATCAACGATGAATGGATAAAGAAAATGTGGTACGTATATACACAATGGAGTATTATTCAGTCATAAAAAAGAATGAAATCCTGTCATTTGTGACAACATGGATGGATCCTTGAGGGCACTACACTAAGTGAAATTAATAAGACAAAGACGAATATCATATGATCTTACTTATATGTGGAATCTCTAAAAAGAAACAAAAAACAAACAAACAAACCAAGCTAATAAGTATAGAGAACAACAGTTAGGTGGTTGGCCAGAGACAGAGGTGGGGGGAGGTAGGCAACATGGGTGAAGCGAGTCAAAAGGTACAAACTTTCAGTTATAAGGTAAGTAAGTCAGAAAAAAAATAAGTATGTCATGAAGATGTAATGTACAGCATGGCAACTATAGTTAATAACACTGTATTGCATATTTGAAACTAAGAGGTTAAATCTTCAAAGTTCTCATCACAACAACAAAATTCTGTAACTATGTGTGATGAGGGACATTAATCAGATTTACTAGATTTACTTAATCATTTTGCAATATATACAAATATCAAATCATTACATTATATACCTAAGACTAATATAATGCTGTATGTCTATTATACCTTAATTAAAAAAAAACAAACCAGTGAAGTCTATTTCTCTACCACTGAATCTGGGCTGGTCTTGTGTTAGAGGCGAGACTCTAGGAGTTCCAGAGCCTAGCCTTGGGAGGCCTTGCACCCTCTACCTTTGCCCTCTTGGCAGCCTTTCATGAGCTTTCCTGAGGCTGCCATGCTATGAAGAAGCTGACCTACTGCACTGGAGGATGAGAGGTGCCCCAGACAACAGCCAACACCAACTTTCAGACATGAGAACAAAACCATCTTGGCACTTCAAGCCCAGCCAACTCTCCAGCTCGCTGAGCACCGCATGAGCAAGGCCAGGCCAAACCAGCAGAGATCCGCCCAGCCAACCCACAAAATTATGAGAAAATAAATGATTGTTTTAAGCAACTAAACTGTAGAGTGGTTTATTATGAGCAATAAATAACTGGTACCACTGGGTATTAAATGAAATGAAAGTTTATTAACCAGGAAAGGCAGACATCATCAACTGAAAAAAAAAAACACTGGTTACAAACTGTAGGTACCAGACAACCTCATTTGATAAAACGTTACATGCAGGCAGACACACGAGCTAAAAGATCCAGAAGGATATATACTAAGTAATAACCAATTGCTACATAATGAGGTAAACTCTGGGTAGTGAAAATGTTTTTGTTTTTGCTTTTCCATATTTTGCATATATGTGCTTTTGTAGTAATAAATAGTTTTAAAAAATATCTTTTTTAAAAAGATCTATAATGTTTACTTATTCTTCAGACAAAAAGGTCAGCTGGGTCCCTGAAGAGCTCCACATGAAAATTCTTGCTATTAACCTCAAATAGTACACAAAACTGGATAAAGTCAGTTAATCAATAAACTTTAGGGATAGTTATGGGCTGAATTGCGCCCCCACCCCAGCCCCAAATTAATATATTGAAGCCCTAACCCCCAGTACCTCAGAATGTGACTGTATATGAAGACTGGGTCTTTAAAGGTAATTAAGTTACTTTTATAAAATGAGGTCATCAGGGTGGGCCCTAATCCAGTCTGACTGGTATCCTTCTTAGAGGATGACTGAACTCAAAAAGCCCCACTGGGGTGTGATGCACAGAGGGAGGGCCATGTGAAGAGGCAGCAAGAGGGAGGCCATGTGCCAGCCAGGGAGAGAGGCCTGGAGCATGTACTTCCTTACGGCCCTCAGAGGAAACCAACACTGCCGGCCCCTCAATCGGGGCCTTCCAGCCACCAGAACCGTGAGGAAATAAATGTTGTTTCAGCCCCCAGTGTGTGGTATTTTGTTATGGCAAAATAAAGGCTACGTGTACAGCACGGTATTTGGAAAACTGACCTACTACGCATCCTAAGCACTGCAAACAGAACCATAAAGAGAGTTTATAATAAAGTCTTGTTCTAAGATTCTGAAAAGTTTTGTCTTTAAAGTCAAATAACAACTATAAACACGCACAAAGAGAAATTATGTTAAATATGAGAGAAAGCAGAGGGCATGCTTTCCAAGTGCACTGCCTCACTCATGAGGGAGCCGAGGTGCTATTCTAGTCCACATTCTACTCTTGAGCTGGTGTGAGAAACCAGTTTTCCTGTTTTGTTCTGCATTTGTTTATTTATGGGCCACCAACAAAGAGCAAAATTAATGGAGAACCAACAGCTAAAAAGCAACCCTACTAAACATTATTGTTTTTTTAATCCAATACAAAATATTCCATTCCTCTACTTTGAAATTAAAAACATGGTTACAAAAACTACACTATTTACAATAAGCAGTAAAAACAAACAAAAAAAGATTGAGTACAGTTATGATGAGAGAATTTGAAGAAGAGCGAGGAGAGGGCAGAGAAGAGCTGCCATGTGATGGGGTGGTCTAGGAGGATGCATTCTTGTTACTTCTGGCTTATATCCCACTTGTATAATCTTAGGCACATGATTTAACTTTTATGAGCTGGTTCACTGTAAAGGGAGAAGCTTAAACAAGGTAATTATTCCTCAACCAGTCTTTATGGACTTCCTAAAGCTTCCCTGGAAATTCTTATAGGGCAGGGACAGAAATAAACTGGTAGGGCTTGGTGCCCTTGAGCTTAGATTCAGGTAGTGGTATTCATTTCTGTTTGTTTTCCATTTGAACGTTTGTGTTTTCACTTGGGGTAAGAGTTCTGCTGCTGGAATAGTTGAAACCATTGTATCAAAATGCTCTGTCCCCTGACAACTAGGTAAAAATACGCCAGGAATACATATTTAAGAATGAGTAAATAGGGCGCCTGGGTGGCTCAGCTGGTTAAGCGACCGCCTTCGGCTCAGGTCATGATCCTGGAGTCCCTGGATCGAGTCCCGCATCAGGCTCCCTGCTCGGCAGGGGGTCTGCTTCTCCCTCTGACCCTCCTGACCCTCCCCCCTCTCATGCTCTCTCTCTCTCAGTCTCTCTGTCTCAAATAAATAAATAAAATCTTTAAAAAAAAAAAAAAAGAATGAGTAAATAACATAGCTGAGCAGATACACATAGGAGGCAGAAAGAAGAGCCAAATGATACTGACTTGTAGGAACATCAGGCAGACGATGACATTAATGGGGACTGTGACAGGGCAGGGGAGGGTGTGGCCTCTCTATATAAGAGATTTAGGATTGTTAGTTGATGCTAAGCATTGCAAACTGAGCCTGAAGTGTAACTTCATGACTCAAAAAGTGAATGCAATTTTAGGCATCATTAACAAAAGTATAATTTCCAAAATGCACTCATCAAATTACCCCATATATTTAAGAACCTGTTTGTACTACCAGTAATCAAAGAATATAGGCAGCACTGTTTGGCAGGTTTGAAGTGAGTCAGACCTAAGTTCCAACCTGCATTCTCAAGTTTACACACGCCGTGTAACTTTAGGAAATACAGCTTCTAGAACCTTCAACATCACTGTTGGGGGACTGGACCAGCACTGCTGTAAGGGTTAGTGATCACCAGGGATAATACTTAGCATATGCTGGCGTACCATAGGCGCTCAAGAAATAGCTAATGCCTACAGAGCACTGTGTGAAATTCTAGCTCATCTAATCCTCAGAACGGTTCGATAACCAGAAGATGGTAATAGGTAAATGCAAATTATCACAAGAATGGGACTAAAACTGTAACAAATGAAACAGTCAATGATGACAGACTGCAATATTAGCAGTACTACCATTTACTATTAGTAGGAACAGAAAATGGTGCAACTCTTCTGCAAAGCAATCGGACAACACGTAACAGAGGACGTTTTCAAAGTTCATATATGATGGTCCAACTCTATTTGGGAAAGGAAAGGATTCAGAAAGTGCCTATGGGTAGAAATGGGAGTGATCTGTTGACTGACTGGTGGGCATCTCCTTTATGTGCATGCTTATCACCAGAAAAGCAAAGCATCTCCAAGAATAGAAGACTTTCTTTTTTATTTTTGCCAGTTAGTGATTTCCATAAATATCCCTTTGTCCACCCAAACCTGGATGTTCCTGAGAACTCCTAAAGCAGAAACTGTGGCCCACTTCCCCATTCAGCTGCTCACATTTAAGTGGAAGCACACTGCCCAGGGAAGCAGACACTCCTAATGACCCAAGTATTTCTTAAGATTAATAAAGGAATGTGGAATAGAAGAATATAAATTCCTTCAGGTTGGGAGGTCCCAAATCCAGAGCAATTCAGGGTGTGCCAGGAATTGCCACCACAAAGAGAAGAATGAAGGTCAAAACATTTCATTTCTTCTAAGTCTGCAGTATGCTGCCCTTTGAGTTCATTGCAACTCAAGACCCAAGAGAAAGTGTTCTTGTTAGAAGTCTACCAACGATGGACACTTACCTAAAATGAGATGAAGTTTGGTTTCTGTCTGGAAAGCATAGTGCAAGGTCACCAAGAACGGTGACTGCCTGATGTGCTCCAGGACTTGCCGCTCCGTCCTTGTGTGCTCTGTGGTTTTGGCCTTTTGCACTATTGTGGCCTTTTTCAAGACTTTCATGGCGTACAGCTTGCCAGCGTCGTGACCGCTGATTTTACGAACCAGAAATACTTTTCCATAAGCTGAAAATGAGAAGAAAAAATAAAAACAATTAAAATACCACACACAATGGCAATTCATTGGAAGTTGCAAGTTACAACGCACAACAAACAAACATTCTTTGTTTGTTGTTCATTGCTGTTTCAAATAGTTCTTTCATAGGGGCACCTGGGTGGCTCAGTTGGTTGAGTGTCTGCCTTCGGCTCAGGTCATGATCCCAGGGTCCTGGGATGGGGCTCCACGTCGGGCTCCTGCTTCTCCCTCTTTGTCCCCCCACCCAGCTCGTGCTCTCTCTCCCTCAAATAAATAAAATCTTTAAAAATTAGTTCTTTCATACATTTCTGCAATTGTATGCCTATAAATATATTTCTAGGTCTAAACCTTGGTATTTACATATCCAACCACTGCTGACAAAGTTATATTTTACTGGCATTTTCTCAATATTTTTAGCTGTAGGAAACTAGCTGTTATTATGGTCAATTAACCACAATCCAATTCTGGAACAACTGGGACATTTCAGACATCAGATAAGATCTCCAGGTGTTGCTGCTGATGTAAACAAATGAAAAGTTGTTTTTTGGGTTTTTTTTAAGATTTTATTTATTTATTTGAGAGAGAGAGAATGAGAGACAGATAGCAAGAGAGGGAAGAGGGTCAGAGGGAGAAGCAGACCCCCGGTAGAGCAGGGAGCCCGATGCGGGACTCGATCCCGGGACTCCAGGATCATGACCTGAGCCGAAGGCAGTCGCCTAACCAACTGAGCCCTGAAAACAGTTCTTAATAAGAATCTCATACATTTAAATCAAGCACCTCAAGTATCCCTCTATACTTACTGAAAAATCTAAAGGAACAGAAGCTGACATTTAAAAACAAAAGAGATCTTCAGATTTAAAAAAACATTAGAATGCCCTAAATTGTCAGCAATCCTGACAGAAGCCCCTTTACACCTCCAGGCAGTAAGTCATGGCTCAGTGGGTCAGCCTCGCCAAGTCTTCCCTGAGGGCTCAGCTGGGCCCATCCTGTTAGTGTAGCGCCACTCCCCCAAGTGGGGGCACTGGAAGGAGCACGGTGCACCTTGGGCAGAGCAGGTACAGCAGGTATCTGCATCAATTTCCTTAGAGAAAGGGGGAGAGGGCGGGAAGGGGTACAAAGAGGAGGGTGGAGGAAAGGCAGAAACACCACTGTGACAGGGAAGGGGTAGGTCCCCAATTCATCTCTACAGTGTGTAAATTCTCTTCCCTTTTAAAACACCTCCTGGGATGGGTAACCCAGTCCCACTTTTGAAGTTCAAGACTTTAGTCAGACCATTCTGGAGCCAGTCTGAGTTCTGACCCAGACCAGTGCTTCCCTGCCCTCTGCCCACACCTTCACCGTACTGAGCACCAATAATTCTGTTTGGATCCACTCACTAGTGTGAGAGAGCTTTAAGCTTTAAGCTTGTACCCTCTGTGTTATTCAGGTCAGTCCTTCGGGAAGTAAATTAGTACCAACAGATGATATACACAGACATACGGATCAGTGAAAGGCTGCAATACTCCTGAGGAGGAGGAAAACCAACACTTCCTAAGGAACTTGTCTATGCCAGGCTCTGTGCTAAACATATTCCACATATTGGTTCACTTAATCCTCAGAACAGCCAATGAAGGTGGTACTTTCAGTAATTCCATTTCACAGATGAGGAAATGGGTTCAAGGAACGTAAGGAACCAGCCAAAAGACTTGGGTAAGAAGTGGCAGAACTGATTCAAGCTTCAGGGAACCACATTTTCTACCGAAAATGAATTTTAAAAAACGATTCTTCACAAATACTAGAAATCGGATGCTCTGGGTTTTAGTAAAATCACTACCATAAATATACTGAACACATTCTGGAATACAGAGAAAGTTCACAAAAGGTTTGTGTCTTATCTCATTGCAAATAAAGTATAGACTGAGATTTTAGTGAGGTAAAAGTGAACCAAAAGAAGAAAATGACAACTTTCCGAACCTAACAAATTAACCTGAAGTATAAAAATGAAAAAAGCTAATCTATTCAGAAGCACTGAAAAGAAGCTGGAAAATATTCTAATGAAATGTGCTGTATCGTCCACAGAGTCAGCCATGACATAAACTTGGGAGAAAATGAAGTCCTCTACAAGTACGGGGCTTTTGTGTTCCCTACACACACACGGCACCTGCCCTGAATTCCTGTTCTGTGAGATTCCCAGCTCCAGAATGTTCCTTAGAAATTATGTTACCCATACAAGCTCTCCAACAAAGAAAATCTTCCATCATCGCTGGAAGATGGCTGTTCGGCTTATTCGTAGTCTTTCAGCATAAGTGTTGACCCATGCAGGGTGTTAGCACTGGACATCTGAGTACTTGTCAGGTGCTTTGGAGGTACATTAGCTCATTCCATTCCTATAGAATCCCTGTAAGTAGATGAGGAGGACTACCTCCATTTCACAGATGGAGAAACTGAAGCATAGAACATACTTGCCCACGGGCGCCTGGGTGGCTCAGTCGTTAAGCGTCTGCCTTCAGCTCAGGTCATGATCCCAGGGTCCTGGGATCGAGTCCCACATCGGCTCCCTGCTCGGCAGGAAGCCTGCTTCTCCCTCTCCCACTCCCCCTGCTTGTGTTCCTGCTCTCGCTATCTCTCTCTCTGTCAAATAAATAAATAAAAATCTTTAAAAAAAAAAAAAGAACATACTTGCCCACTTAGCCCTGTGCCCACACTCTGAGCTATGCTCCATCTGCCTCCCTTCAGTGAATGACTTCACAGGCAAATAAAGGAGTCAGACATTAAGCAGAAGTGATAATTGGTGTTTTATTGGTGGAATGGACACAGTGCTATTAACTTCTAAGAGGAGAAAGTCTTGCAAAGTGGCCCATTTTATTGATGGAGAGGGGAGATGGAAATATTAGAAAATGTTCCCTATATTGAGTGGAAACAAGCCTTTTTTAATATTTATCTGTTGGTCCTTCTACACCCTCTGGACTTACAAAAAAGAATATTACCCTTCTTCTATAATTTTTTTTTTAATATTTAAAAACACTATCATGCCATCTCACCTACGCAGAATGTCCTTATTCCTTAAACCGATCTTAAAGTAAATGATTTTGAGACTTCTCACCACTAGGAGGTTCCACTGATGTGCTCTGTGAGTTATAAACACTTTTTCTTTGATTTCTTTCCTGTTACTATCAAAATATGTCATATTACGCTCTCCACATAAATATGAGATAGCATAGGATGATAATGGATGTGTCAAATAATATAAAATCATCCTATTGCTACATTATAAACTATTTGTCAAATAATAAACAGTCATCTTCTTTGCCATGTGATGATATCCAGAAGCTTGCCAATAACATAAGCTAAAGTCTACATATATCCTGCCAATACAATTACTTTCTCATCTATCAAAAAATGTCAGGGGAAAAAGTGTGATAAAGCTTACAAATCTTGTTTTTACTTTTATAATTGCCATGATTAACTAAAGCTACAGTAAGTACTTTTATCACTTAGTAAGTGCCAAAGATGCTTTTGTCAACAAAATTTGAGAAGGGCCTTATAACATTCCAATTAACAAATATTTCAGACAAACAGGATCTTATAAGTAGGCTGCCTAACTAAAACATAGTTGTCTCCAAACGGCCTTGTTTTTGAAGCACCCATAAGGCTGCTTATCACACTGCAAGGGGGAAGAAAACACAGTCATTATTGGAGAGACTTTACACAAGCCACCCTCCCTGGGTAAGCTGGTTTGCAGCTTAGTACAGAGGGAGAAAGTCAAATAGTCCTTCTGCTGAACAGCACCCTCCACTCCAGAACCATCCACATGTTTTCCAGCACTTTAAGCGGGGCCACTAAAACTGGAAGTGATGGCAGTATTAGATCCTTCCCATTTGTAACCAGATGAATGACTGCCTGCCTTCCAGTGCGGCCATCTCCTGGCTTTCGTTCGTTAGGTGTGTGCTGACATCATTAAAGAATTCCAATTTTTAGGGCGCCTGGGTGGCTCAGTTGGTTAGGCGACTGACTGCCTTCGGCTCAGGTCATGATCCTGGAGTCCCGGGATCAAGTCCCGCATCGGGCTCCCTGCTCGGCGGGGAGTCTGCTTCTCCCTCTGACCCTACCCCCTCTCATGTACTCTCTCTCATTCTTGCTCTCTCAAATGAATAAATAAATCTTTAAAAAAAAAAAAAAAAATTCCAATTTTGAAAGCATCTTTTGCAAACTGGAAAGGTTACCAATGGTGAAAACTCTTTTGGCCGTAAAAAATAAACAATAGTACTTCCTGCTCAGATAGAGCCCCTAAAATGGATATTTGGCAACACATCTGGCTTTTCTACTTAAGAGACTGAGCTTCCTGCTTTAGTGTGACTCTCTATGTCCACACCGACATGCAATGGCTTCAAATGCTTTATCAGCAATCCTCACAGAAGTCTTGTGTACTGCTGTGAATCTTACTGATTTCAGCAGCACAACGGCCTTCTCAAGATACCCGGCCAAGTAATACGAGCGAAAGAGGGCATGGAGTTCACTGGTTTTCCAGAGGACCAGTCTCACAGCCCTCGATGGAGGGTAGAAGTTCTCCTTACTTTGAGACTGAGGGAAAGTCAATTATAAGAATCCATGATAAGAAGGATTCATTCCTGACTTAGCTTGATAGACACCTGTGATCATATGAATGGAATAAATCCTTCAATTCTAGGCCCTACAGACATCATTTTGGGTTCTGCTGAAGACCTGCATGCTTGTCTAGCCAAGCAGCCATTTTTGGAGCAGAGAACTGGATCAAGACACGTAAGTAAACTTCGCCAAAGCTGGAAAAAGATTTCTACAGCTCAGAGGAAAACTACAGATATCTTAAGAAGGTTACTTCTGTTCAAACTGAAATGTGGATTTAGAATTCTATCCTAGCTGACACAGACAGCACAATGTTGGCAAACCTTGTTGACAATAATCTCAACAGCTTGAGGATAAAGCAAATAACGTAAAAGGAACTAAAACCAAGAATCATGGGGAAACGTCTAGCTCCGTGGAGTAGGTCTTGGTTTGCTTTTCCAATGTAGGAATCTTATTCCACTTGCCACAATTACCATTATGAATCAGGTTTTTAGCACTTGTTGTCATAATAAAGAAAAGTTAAAACTGACTGACAGTTTTAAAACAAGATGACATTCATGCTGCCATATCAAAAGCCACCGCACAATTTCAACTACTTTTTCAAGCTAAACAAAGCAGCCTTCTTGCTGAAATGTATTTTGACCATAATTAAACTGATCTTTTCACTTTATTTGTAACATGTGAATTCATTAAAAAGTTTTAGGAAGTAGCATTTACTCCTTGCATTAAAATGATAATGAGCTCACAATTTGGTAAAAAAGTATTTTTATAGTCTAAAACAGCAATCACTTTACAATGCCCTAAGATCAAATTCATGTAAAATTACGTATGTTTACATGCATTATTCTGGAGGAAGAGGTTAAGGACCATTGTTCTAGCCGGTCTCTGGTTTATTTAGTTTGCATTACAGTGCTCACCTGGGACATACTGCTCTCACTGGGATCCAAATGGCTCAATCACTGGGAGATCACTGTTTCCTGTCACTCAAACTTTTCCTAATGCTATCTAAAACTGTGTACATTGTACACACTGCTTATCAGCCACGTTACACTTTGGGTTCATACCGAACTTGTAGCCGAAACTACTGTACTTGAACCACAGCCTTTAAAAAAATATATGGTAGAAATTCTTAATGACTTCCGTTTAGACAACTGAGCCCTCCCCTCCTCTGTGCAACACACTGCTGCACACTGAATGCCTGGGGCTGGCTGGTTCACCCGTGCGCTTGTCTCCCGGCAGCTCAGCCGTCTGCTTCCTACCACTCACGGATACTCGTGGCCTCACCCATTGACTCCTATTGTAGATGTTACTGTTATTATGTAATTTAACCATATATTACATAAACCACTAAAATGTAAATGTGAAAGAAAAGAGAAAAATGAGGTTGAGTACTGTGGAAGAACTACATAAAAGCAAGACACTTAAAAAAAAAGAGCTGCTGAAAAGCTAGGTGTGGGTGGAACACTATAAAAGGCTTGGGGGAAAATTGTGGAAATCTAGAAGGATTTTGTACTCAGAGTACTTCAAATGCGTCTGGTTCTCACTCCACTTTAAAGAATCCGAAACTTAATTTTAGATGTTGCACTACAAGTGTAGTTTATACAAAATAAATTATTGTTTAAGAAATTATTCTCAAAGAAAAGGTCCTGTGCCTACAAATAAAGACTGGTAAGTGAATAGATATTTATCTTTTTTAAGTGAAAATAGTATGTTCAGAGTATTTATATATATCCTTTTAAAGTGATTTTCCACTTTAACCAACTTCTTTTGATTAACCACAAGTACCAATCATGTCATATGAGAGAGGATCATGTTCATCACTGCTGGAACCCATCCCTCTCTCCTCCTTCCAGATTAATGGAATCTTGTTCAAGGGTGACCTGGCTATCAACCACTATGCCTCCCAGCTTACTTCCATCCTCAACCTGGTAAACACAGCTTTTGTGATGTCATCTGAACTGTTGATAAAAATATAACCCTTCTGGCTCAAATCAGTTGATTTCCAACTGCCCTTACGATTGGGAGAATCCTTAATATAATTAAATTATCTAGCTTCTACCTTCCTCTCTCCACCTTCTTACCACCTCATTACCGGACTCCTTCAGACAGCCAACCTTCTCTGACTTCCTAGACTAGCACAATTCCTCTGATTTTATGTTCTCATGACACCACACATTCTTTGTCACAGGGATGATCAGAAACATGACTTTTCATTTATTTGTATGAATGCTTCATTGTCTAAGTTCCACTGGACTGTAAATTCAACAAAATCATACACTGTCTGATTTTACTCATTCTGTATCATTAGCAAGTAACCTGAGCTGCCACATCATGGAAACTCAAATAATACTGAGCGCGTGAAAAACAAATGAACAAACAAGTTAGTGCACAGGATTAGACCAAAGAACGAGCTCTATGGTATATAGCCAAATACCTTCTTCTCAGGTAGTAATTTTGATCTGAAGTTGAAGCTGTCTTTAATGAAAGAAACCAGTAATGCAGATCTGCAACACAGAGCCATACCCAGCCAGCTCCTTCCCTCTGGGGAAGGAACAATGAGCTTTCATGAAACAATCTCCCCCCCCTTTTTTTTTAAAGATTTTATTTATTTATTCATAAGAGACAGAGAGAGAGAGAGAGGCAGAGGGAGAAGCAGGCTCCCCGCTGAGCAGGGAGCCTGATGTGGGACTCGATCCCAGGACCCAGGGATCATGACCTGAGCCGAAGGCAGACGCTTAACCATCTGAGCCACCCAGGTGCCCTGAAGCAATCCCTTTTAATTTGGGTATTAAATATGATTCCTGGCAACATTCCCTGGTGAAAGTGAACTCAGGAAACTTAGATGCCACCATTCTAGAGCAGAAAAATGTCCTAACATAATGACATCCATATATGGCCACTGTTTTGTGATCTGCCACAACCACTTAAGAATGAATTACAATGCCTGGCCATATCCCTTTCTCGTATATAATTTAACCTGGGGAAAGATTTCTGTCTTTCCACATGTGATATGTCCTGGGCACTGACCAGCAGGCCACATGCCTTCCCTCCTTCTTCCCCTGTGGAACTTCATTCACCCCAAGACAGCAATGTCAGAAATGGAACCAAGCAAGAAATATACTCGTGGAATTCTGAATTTCACTTGTCCTGCTCTTGAAAACTGGTATCCTTGTCAATAGGCGAGTCGAATGTACACGATGAGTAATGCTAGAGTGGTACATATGAAGCCCCCCTAAAACTGCCATCATCAATCTCAGAGAATTAGCTTCATTTCAGTGTTTAGTGCGGCACAATCATCCACAAAAAACACACACTCTCAGTGCAACAGTGAAACTGACTAACCACAATTTGGTACTTCTAAAGATTCATCTGAAACATCTGATTAATTAGACCTTAGAATTAAAAAGAAACATTACTGGGGTGCCTGGGTATCTCATTCGGTTAAACATCCAAATCTTGGTTTTGGCTCAGGTCACGATCTCAGGGTCGTGAGATCGAGCCCTATGTCAGGCTCAGGTGCTGGGAGTGGAGCCTGCTTAAGATTCTCTCCCTCTGCCCCTTCCCCCTCTAAAAATAAAAGAAATAAAAAGAAACACTGTCCATCTCAGTAATTCTCCAAAATGTACCCTATGTGGACAGAGCAATAGAAAGCACCTCACTTGGACCACAGTAGCAGCTGAGTTCTACTCAGAAACACATCAGTACAGTACAGTTTAATCTTATGTGTATCACTTTCTAAAGAGACTACCTAAAATACAATGATGTGTTTTCAATAATACTGCCACCTCTTTTGTCAAAGATGCTATTCTCATGATATGATTTAATGTTCATGATATAAGAACCATTCAATAACTTAAGTGCTTGTCACAAGTCTGTCTGAACAGGTTTTTTCCAAACAGTGGGCCGTGACCCACTAGTGGATGATGGTATCAATTTAATGGGTTCAAACAGCATTCTAAAAAACTAAAAGAGAACCAAATATACTACAAGTATTTCATGGAACCTGTGTTTTCTCTTTATATATGCATGTGCATGTGTATGTATATATGAATGTAAACAAATCTGACCACACAGGAGGAGAAAAGAGGGTAGTACAGAGCAATGGTTAATACACAGACTGCCTGAGTTTGAGCCCTAGATACATTATTTAGTAACTATATGACCTTGGGTAAAACAGTTAAGATAACAGTGTCTCCGGTGCCTGGGTGACTCAGCCAGTTGGGCATCTGACCCTTGGTTTCCGCTCAGGTCATGATTGTGAGATTGAGCCTCATGGCAGGCTCCGTGCTCAGCGGGGAGTCAGCTTGAGATTCTCTCTCCCTCTCTCTCTCCTCCTCCCCCCGCTTGTGCTCTTTCTCTTTCTCTCTAAAATAATAATAATAAAAAAAAGATAACAGTGCCTCAATTTCCTCACTAGGGATAGTAATAGTTCCTACATTATAAGGTGTGGGGATTAAATAAATTAATATAAGCATCCCGGCAGATAACAAACACTATGTAAGTGTTAGTGGAAAAAAGTGTGTGTGTGTTTATACGTCTATATGCATAACATAAATACACATACTGAGTTGCAATACAAAATGTGCCTATTTCGTCCTATGGGTAATAATCAGAAGAGCTTGAAAGCCACTGTTCTAGATGAATTTATATGCCTTGCCTTTAAAAGGAAAATTATGGGGCGCCTGGGTGGCTCAGTTGGTTAAGCATCTGCCTTGGGCTCAGGTCATGATCTCAGGGTCCTAGGATTGAGTCCCATGTCAGGCTCCTGGCTCAGTGGGGAGTCTGCTTCTCCCTCTCCTCTGCCCCTCCCCCCGTTCCTGTTCTCTCTCTCTCAAATAAATAAATAAAATCTTAAAAAAAGAAAAAAGAAAGAAAAAGAAAGTCATGCAAGTCACAGAGTTTTCCCTTTATCCCTGCCTCTCAGTTACCTCAGAGGTAAATGTAAGACTCCGTTACAACGCCTGTCTCACCCCAGATGTCTGTGACATCTACTTCACTTCCCTTTTATCTGGCTTTTGCTCGGTCGTCTTCTTCTTCTTTTTTTTAGGTTCTCTCTTTTTTATCTATCTTTGAAAATGCCCTTCAGTCTCTTTTTGAAAGTAGGTAAATTTCAAAACACATTAAAAATAAAATGCACTTGATTTTCATATTTATGAAATAAGCATTGTTTACTAAATTCTCTTATATAACAGATATCTTAATTGTCCACTCAATTCCAAATATTAAAAAAATACATACCTATAAAACTAAGTATTTCAATATATTTTTTTTTAAAGATTTTATTTATTTATTTGAGAGAGAGAGAATGAGAGACAGAGAGCACGAGAGGGAAGAGGGTCAGAGGGAGAAGCAGACCCCCTGCTGAGCAGGGAGCCCGATGCGGGACTCGATCCCGGGACTCCAGGATCATGACCTGAGCCGAAGGCAGTCGCTTAACCAACTGAGCCACCCAGGCGCCCTCAATATAATTTTAAAAGAAAAAAAGGAGAATTTGAGCTATTTAACACAACTATTTTTTTTAATTGGCCACTGTTTTCATTTGTAAAATAAAAAACACCCAAAATTTCTAAAATTAATGAAGGTAGACTGACTAAAATAGATTATTCTTCTAGCATGTAAGGAAAAGCTATGAATCCAAAACATGATTAAATAAATATTTGCTAAAAAGCAAAAGAGACATAGTGAAAGCATACGAAATCATAAGCAGTAATTTTTATAAAAAACACCAGGTAGGCCATTTGTTCGGGGCACAAACATTTATATCTTCTAGAAGATACATAATAAAGAGGATCTAGATGAGATATAAAAAAAGCGTCAGCATTCTAGATTTAACCCAATTATAGTTTTTAAATTAACCAGGGCCATTTCACCCATTTGCTTAACTCCTTCAATGGTCAGAAACAGTAGTACAGCTGAATCAGGAACACAAATCAGTACATTTTCTCATGAATGGTGATAGCGTCGAAAAAAGACTTAGTATGTACAAAGGTTGAAAGTAAAAATAGTCACAGGATTAACTATCTGGGGGTATCATTTATGCATATTCCATTAGTTTGAGTAATTAAAGACTAATTGTATAATGATCTTCTAGATCAGCACTGTGTATTCAGAGAAAGCACTGAGACACTCCGTGCATTAAACCAGCTCATAACTGCATACATGGAAGTGGCTATGGCCAACTCCTGACTACCTCCGTATGGATGACCCATTTAAACCACAGGCCATTTCTGACCCCTGGTGCCAAATGACTTGAAAACCAAAGATTCTGGTCCAACAGGAAAGAAGAAAAAGTTACAAAGGAAACCATGTCCAACTGTGAGGTCTAGACTTGGAAATGACTACCCGTGGATGTGATTACCCGAGAATCTCACTAAAAGAAAAATACACAAAAACAAGTAAATAAGAACAACTAAGAAGCACATTCATAAATTATTCTCTTTATATCTCAACAAACAAGCCATTTCCCTAGCTACACAGTTAGGTCTTAATGACCAGTGTTAATGACCATCTGTAGCAGACGTGAATGGTGCTCTGCCAGATCACACTTTTATAGGCCAGGGTACCCAAACCCCAGCCACTAGTAGCCCACAGTTGCCTCCTTCTGCCTCTGGAGAAAGACCTAAGGTAGACAGAAGTCACAGTCTCACCTGGGAGGGTACATTCCACCACTCCCTACCCCGCCCCCACCCAAGCAGCCCACAGTCAATGACTACCATAGGTACAAAGGCTTGCCTCATCCCTTTGGCGCCAAAACTTCCCATGGGCTCAGGCTGAATCTAGACCCCAGCTTAGACCACATGCTGCTTAGGTTCTTCCCCCACTCCTTCTGCTTTCCTCACTCCCTCCTGAGAGGAATGCTCTGAGCATTCCTCTCAGGCAATAAATCACATGCACCTAAATCCCTGTCCTGGGCTCTGCTTCTAGCAAACATGACCTAGGACAGCAGTAATAAATCAAATTGTATTTACCCTAGGGAGACAATGTCAACCAACATCTTCATATGGAATCATTTTATGATTATGGCATAAAACACTACAAACATTTAACCTCTCAAATTTTCATAAACACCGTAGGTTTACACTGAAGCATAAGGCCTAGTGGGTATATACAGATACAGATAAAAACTTTTTTGAATAACAATTTTGACAATTTCATGAATACATGCCTTGAAAAGTACTGTATTTTAATAAGGATACTTTCCAAACACTTAAGAGAATAAAATGACAAATGATGACTATGTCATCATACTTCATAAAACAGTCTTCTGCATGATTTCAACCAAAGTTTTTCCCCTCTATCATTTCACCAAAAAGTTGCCTGGTGCAATTTCTAGCACCCTCTAGTGGCAAATTACCCAAGAGAAATAGAAATGACTCCTTTAATAAATAAAATGTGTTTCTGAACACCCTGCAGTAAAGATTAAAAATAAAAATAGAAAAGGCTGTCCCATCAGGGATGATTTTCACTGAGTCTGGGACAATGAGTAAAGCATTACCAGAGTCACCATTTCAAAGATGGCACTTTAAGACTGAGGTAAGCAACCAAAAGGTAAGTCTCTCTACTGGATAGATAAGTGTGTTCATGGAATAGCTTGCAAGATCTGCTATTGATTAGATGTCAGGAAAAAAAAAAATCCACACGGCAAGGAAAAAGTGACCTTCTTATAAGGGCACCAGGGACTGAGGTAGGCACAAATGTTTGTTGCTCGTCAGACGTTCGTGGTGGCAAGGCACTGTGAATTCCTATACTCTGCCAGTACTCATTCCAAGGTTTCATAAGCCCAGGAATAATTCTATATTAAATGAAGACCAGATTCTTATTATTCAACTTGCAAGTTTGTGTGTAATGTATCTTTTTTTTTTTAATGCTCACTACTCTATCCCCAGCACCCAAAACAGTACTTGCCTCTTGATAAATACATGTGAATGAATGAATCCCGAATGCAATGGGAATGAACTGAAAGTTGTTTTTTTTTTTTAAGATTTTATTTATTTGACAGAGAGAGAGACAGAGAGAAAGGGAACACAAGCAGGGGGAGTGGGAGAGGGAGAAGCAGGCTTCCCGCTGAGCAGGGAGCCCAAGGTGGGCTCAATCCCAGGACCCTGGGATCATGACCTGAGCCTAAGGCAGATGCTTAACGACTGAGCCACCCCGGCGCCCCTGAACTGAAAGTTGTAAAAAGAGAAGTGACAGGTCTAATTTTGTACTGAAGATTGGCCACTCCAGCTGCAGTGTGGAGAACAGAAGAGGAAGAATCAGCTGAAACCTGGGAGATTTGTGGTGGTCGTATTTCCCTCTTGCTGGACATATTTTAGGCTTTACAATAAAATATTTGTTAAGAAATAACATTCACTTACATATCAAGCTAATCTGACACCTTGGTAATGCACTATATTAGCTCATTTAGAAGCTCGGCTTCTTTCCCTTTCAGTTACATAAATAGCTGACGTTTTTACAGCATTTACTATGTGTCAGGCAATCTAAATATTTTATTACTCATTTTCTGTATATTATAACATAAGATTGTCAACCTAAAGTACAAAAAGGGTGTTCAGAGAGGCGGCTGGGTGGTTCAATCAGTTAAGCGACCAACTCTTGATTTCGGCTTAGGTTGTGATCTCAGGGTCGTGAGATCAAACCCTGCATCAGGCTCCACGCGAGGCATGGAGCCTGCTTAAGATTCTCCCTCTCCCTCTGCCCCTCCCCCCAACCCCACCCACTCATGTACACATGCGTTCTCTCCCTAAAAAAATAAAAAATAACTTCAGTCGAAATTACTCCCAGATATGCTAACAGAGTGAGTGACTATATGAAAAAACTAATTATCCCTATGAACAAGTCCTAAATAATTTTGTTTTTCTAATTTAGGGTACAGCTTTACAGTAGAGTTTCCTATTCAATAAATAACCACAACTGATGGTTATCTAGCAATTGGCAATTCATATCCATTCTTTTATTAATCCTATAACAACATTATGAGATAGGTATTATTGACTTATGTCAATAGGGACTTAGGCTCTCAGAGTTCAAGGGATTTACCCAAGGAACTCAAGTAGGTGATGATAACATCAAGATTCAAACCTGAATCTTGTAATGGCATCCTGGATACCCAAGTACTTCACAATTATGAATGCACCAAAACTGGAAGATGAAATCAACTCAGCTGCACCCTTTATGGTTGGTTATATGGCAAATTTTATTTATTTATTTTTTTTGGCATAATGACAAAAGATCTCCAAAGTACAGGATCATGTATAATGAACAAAGAAAATCCAAAGAGAATACTGAAGTCTTTTAGCTAAGACCATCATGCTCCACTAAGCATCAGAAATACTAAGGCACACAATGGGTACACTTAAAGACTTTCTTCACCTATATTGGACACATGTCTTAGAGAAAGCAAATGGTTAAAAGTAAAGCAGCAGAAAAGGAGAGAAATAAAAACAGAATCAGTATTCTCACAAACAATCCAAAATTTCATCACGAAACAAGATAACACTTGATTCTTGAACATGGGTTTGAACTACAACGGTCCACTTATAAATGAATTCTTTTAAATACAGTACAATACTGTAAATGTATTTTCTCTCATATGATTTTCTTAACATTTCCTCTAGCTCACTTTATTGTTAAATACACAGTACATGATACATATAGCACACAAAATATGTGTTAATTGATCATTTACATTATCAGTAAGGCTTCCAGTCAACAAGAGGGTATTAGTAGTTAAGTTTCTGGGGGTTCAAAAGTTATACCTGGGTTTTCAACTATGTGCACCCATCCCCCACATTTTTCAAGGGGCAAGTGTAATTCTAAAAGATGAACCAAAGCTATTTCCTGGACTTGGAAGTATCAATCTCAAAAATAATGCTAGAGATAAGAGTATGAAATATATACTATTAAACTATTATTATGCTTTATACTGTTATAAGCTATGGAGACGGGGCAGGGCAACAGAGATGGACAAATATATAGAGATGATCCCAAGAGCTTACAATCTAAAAGAAAAATAGCATATATGAAGGAAAATTCAGAGAACCACTCATTGCTGTGTTCTCGGCAAAGGACTTTCAGTGCCCCAATGCAGAGAATGAATCAATCTGAGCAGTATTTAGACAGGCAGAAGAGAAGAAGAGCACAAGGATAATGGGAACAAGATAAGACAGAGCATCAGAATATGGGAAAAAGGATGCATCATTGTAGGGGAGTAAAAGAAAATTAACCAGACTAGAAAGTAGATGGAATATCAGGGTAACTGGACAAAAAAAAAGACAACAGAAAACAAAGCTAAGCAAGGATTTGGATTTGAATTAATTAACTGGGGAAAAAAAGGCACTATAAGTTTTAAATAGGAGAATAGCATAATAATGTTGAATTTTAATGAGGACGCATACCATTTATAACAGAATATATGTAAAACGCATAAAATGGAAGAGAGAACTTGCAGAAAGGCAGAACAGTTAGGAAAACCCTAACAACAATCCATGTACAAGGTAATACGAGTGACAGCACTAGGAACAGAAAAGGTCAATCCAAGGGTCATTTTGAAGGAAAAATTACAGGATTTTGTGAGAAACAAGAAATAAAAAGAGAAAAAAATAAAAAATTACTTCCAAGTTTCTATCTTTGGAAACTGATCAACAGATCAGTGACCGACCAACAGAAACAAGATAGCTGAAAAGAGAAATAAATCAAAGTCTGAGTAAAAGAGAGATTTTTATTTTTATTTTATTTATTTTTAAAGATTTTATTTATTTATTTATTTGAGAGAGAGAGAGAGAGAGAGCATGCACGCGAGTGGGAGGAGGAGCAGAGGGAGAGGGATAAAGCAGACTCTGCATTGAGCATGGAGTCCAATGTGGGGCTCGATTCCATGACCCTGAGACCATGACTTGAGCTGAAATCAAGAGTCTAATGCTCAACCGACTGAGCCACCAAGGTGCCCCAAAAGAGAGATTTTTAAATGAATATTACTTGCATTTAAGTATGAGATCAAAAAGCAAATCTTTGATATTGTAATATTCCACAAAGTCTTCAAGATATTGGATGAACAGCATTTTATATAGTTCAAAATACATAAAAATTAATTCATCAGAAGAATTTTCAGTTTCACTTCCAAAGAAAACCTGGCATGACACATAAAGACATCTGATGAGGCTTTTCTATTATTCTAAGTAGTGCTGGAAAAAATTATCTTAAAAAGGTAATGAAACTGAAAGATTAGTGGTGAAATTTTTGAATAAAAATTGAGATTTTATTATATTCATAAGAAAAGTTTCCACCTACTCCATTTAGTCATCAAAAATGTGATTTTAAATACCTACAATGACATCTTAGTTACTCCATGTTCTCATAAGAACAAGCACACTGTCAGCTGACAAAAGGAAAAGCAGTACCCACAGCTAACAATAGACCAATAATATGACAGTGAAAAAGCATGAAATGAAAATGCCAAGGTAAAACATTACTAACAATCTCTTTCCTCACCTTTGCAAACCTGTCTTAAGGACCTGCGATCATACCACTCAAAAAGCTGAGGTAGATAACAGGACAAAGTATTAATTGTGTTGAAAGAAAGTATACACCAGGTTTGATTTTATAAATTTGATATTAAAAATCTTACATGTTCGGAACTGGCCTCTAATTTTTCTTCCTCATATTCTCTTAGTGGTTTTTGGAATCAAAGTTATACTAGCCTCATGCAATGAACTGGAAAGAAGAATCCCACTTTTTCTATTCTCTGAAAGAGTTTGTGGAAGATTAGAATTATCTATGTCTTGAATGTTTGGCAGAACTCATTCTTAAAACTCTACCAAGTGCTGTCCTAACAAGAAGATTTTTACTTACCAATTTCTTTAACGGTTATAGGATACTAAGGTTTTCTATTCTTTTTTCAATTGGTTTGGAAATTCACACCTTTCAAGATTTGTGAGGAGATTAAAGTTTGAGGAATAGTACCTCAGAACACTAATTCCTATCACCTCCCAAACTGTATGATATTTTTGTCCAATAATTCAGTTTCCTTTTTTTAACCCCACGATTTCAACATTACAACTATGGTTTTTTAGATTTTCTTTACCCACCAAACCTTTTTGCATCTCAGAAACTCTCCTGAGATTACTTTCCTTGTCCCTACATGGAGATCTGTTAGAAATTCTTCTAGTGAGGATGTGTTGGTGGAAAACACACTCAGCTTCTGTGTGTCTCAAAAATAGTTTTGTTGGGTATAGAATTCTAAATTGACAGTTATTTTCTCTGGGCATTCTGCAGGTATTCTTCTTCTCTTCCAAGGCTTTCATGGTTGCTGCTAAAAAGGCATCTGTTTGATCACTGTTTTTCCTTCATAAATAAGTCTTTTCACTCTGGCTGCTTTTAGGATATCTCTCTGTCTCTGGTGCTCATCCCCTTCTCTATGATGTATCATGTAAAACTTTCCGTTTGTCTGTCTGCTTGTAAATTGTTCTGTTTCTTCAATCTGTGAATTCATATTTTCAGTCAATCTTAGTAAATTCTCAGCTACAACCCCTCCTCTATTAGCTCCTTCTGGGATTCTGATTAGACAAATTTGTACCTTCTCTCTGTCCTCTACGTCTTCATCTCTCTCTTATAAATGCCATCTCATTTTTCTCCATTTTATATTCTGCATATTTTCCTCAAATCCATCTCTCAATTTGCTAATTCTCTTTAGCTACATCTCATCTGCTAGTAAACCATCTACTGAATTTATAATTTGAATTATTTTTCACTTCTAGAAGTACTATTGGTTCTCTTTCAAATCTGTCTAGTCATTTTGTAGTATGTCTTTTTTCCTGAATATTACCATCAATGTTCTAATTTTAAAAACCATATAAACATATATATCATATTTCATACCTAATAATTCTAACAGTCTGGTGACTTGCTTCTTGGATGCTTGTGATCATTCACAATTAAGATCATGTCTACAAAACTTCCTTCAGTACTTCTTTATGGTCTAGGTAACAGTTCATTCTTTCAAAGAGGACTTACATTTGCTTTTCCTAGGCACCTGGGAATACTACCAACTCGGTACTACTGTAAACTAAATTCTTACCTATTTTTTTTCTTTGGGATCATACAAATGTGTACAAATTCAAGCTGCAAACCTGCACAATGCCTGGCTTTTGTTGTGAATGCTCAGGGAAGGCTTTTGTTTATTTTTTTAATTCTCTTCACCCAGAGCCAATGCTGAGGCAGAAAAATTTCCTCTGCGGCTCCCTTTGCAGGCTGCATTTTCTTACTTAGTCTTTTTCTAAGCAGTAGTCTTCTCTACTTCTTGGGAGCCTTAGATGATATCTCTCATACCAAGCATAAAAATGGGAAATCCAAAGAACTAGCTCACAATTTACTGGTAGATTTCCCCAGAATAACCTCTGCCTTCAGGGAGCTTATGCATTCTCTAGATTCCTGCTCCCACTTTCTTATTGGATTCCAAGGATTTTCCTTATTCTTACCAGCTGACCTATACCATCGAGTAGACTTTCTTTAGAGGCATTTTATCCAGCACTTTAGGAGTTTAAAAATGAGGGGGATTTTTCAGGATATGCAAGCTGTCATCTTATCAGAAAGAGAACATACACTGCCTTTCTGTTTCTACTTATGTATTTGGAATATACTGCCAAATATAAAATTGACAGATCAAGGAACAGAATTAGTTTCATGGGTTTTGTTACATGCTATAAAATTCAGTGATGAGGGTGGGGTGGGAGGGATGGGGTGACTGGGTGATAGACACTGGGGAGGGTATGTACTCTGGTAAGCGCTGTGAATTGTGCAAGACTGTTGAATCTCAGATCTGTACCTCTGAAACAAATAATGCAATATATGTTAAGGAAAAAAAAAGAAGAAGAAGAAGGTAGCAGGAGGGGAGGAATGAAGCGGGGGAAATCGGAGGGGTAGACGAACCATGAGAGACGATGGACTCTGAAAAACAAACAGGGTTCTAGAGGAGAGGGGGGTGGGAGGATGGGTTGGCCTGGTGGTGGGTATTGAGGAGGGCACATTCTGCATGGAGCACTGGGTGTTGTGCACGAACAATGAATCATGGAACACTTCATCTAAAACTAATGATGTAATGTATGGGGATTAACAAAAGAATAAAAAAAAAAAAAAGAATAGAGAATCCCATAAATAAATAAAAAAAAAAATTCAGTGATGAAAATTAATTAATATCACATTTTAACAGTGGCTTGAGAAGATTTGTAGATTCCAAGTCTATTTTGCTTCAGAGAAGTTATCTAATAATATTAAATAAAAGTTTTTTGGTTTTGATGATATCTGGAATAAAACATGATCTTAGTCTGATTTGTACAACTTATCTTCTAAAAGAACAGCTACAATGTTGGTAAGGATGTAGAGATACTGCAACCCTCACACACTGCTGGTGGGAATGTAAAGTGGTGTGGCCACCTTAGAAAAAGTCTATAGTGGGGCGCCTGGGTGGCTCAGTTGTTAAGCATCTGCCTTCGGCTTGAAGGGTCCCAGGGTCCTGGGATCGAGCCCCCACATTGGGCTCCCTGCTCCATGGGAATCCTGCTTCTCCCTTTCCCACTCCCCCTGCTTGTGTTCTCTCTCTCACTGTGTATCTCTCTGTCAAATAAATAAATAAAATCTTTAAAAAAAAAAGAGAGAAAAAGTCTAGTAGTTCCTCAAGAAGTTAAACATAGAATTATCATCTGAAATGGCAATTCACTACTAATATATCCCCAAGAGAAATTAAAACTTATGTTCACCCAAAAACTCATATGTGAACACTCAGAGCAGCATTGTTCATAATAGCTAAAAGGGAGAAACAACCCAGCAACTGATAAATGGATAAACAAAATGTGGTATATCCATACAGTGGGATATTATTAAGCCATAAAAAGGAAAGAAGCAGCGATCCATGCTACAACATGGATGAATCTAGAAAACGTTATGTTAAGTGAGAGAAGCCAGACACAAAAGACCACCAATTACATGATTCAATTACATGAAATATCCAGAATAGGCCAATAAAAAGATAGAGAAAATAGGTTAATGGTTGTTTAGAGCTGGGAGGATGGTGATCTTGGGAGGTAATAAAGGGTTCACAGTTTCTTTTTGAGATAAGGAAAATGTTCTAAAATTGGTTGTGGTAATGGTTGCGCAACTCTGTAAATATACTAAAACCACTGATTTGTACACTTTAAATGGATGAATAATAAGGCATGTGATTACACTGCAATAGGGCTATCAGAATAAAAACCATGCAGATAAAACAAATTCTGTGGCTATAACATAAATTGACCTGAAAACCCTTCGACAAAACGGCACAAGCACTATTTCCAAGGAAATCCAGTCACCGTACAATTGTGACCCCTTTTCTCCTTTGAGTTGATACTGCCTTTGAAAGAGGAAGCAAACGTAAGGATAAGAGACATGATTTTGGTATTCTGAAAGCATGATTTCTTAGGGATATGGTAGGGTGAGGCTAGTTTGCTTTAAAAATACATCTTTACAAATGATCTGAAGGAGAGAATGCACACACAGTAAAATCTCCCAAGCTGACAATTATACGATACTCTTCCTGACAATAAGACACTTAGTTGATGAAAATAAATCATAGGGTTTATTCGCTGGCAGCTGTAGAAGGTGGCTCTTACACAATATGCTAAACTACTCAGGAAAATTATGAAGAGCTTGCATGGCAAGGCCCTAGGCGTGAAGGCTCAACACCAAATGACCTAAAGACAAATTACATATACATGAGTATGGGAGGGCAGTGCCTGGGACTGATTTTGGAAGCCCAGGAGAAAGGATTTTTCTCCTGCTAGAAGGCGTGGCCCTTCGGAAATTATGGGCGGATACGCTCATATGAACAGCGGCAATCCCTCCTGTCAGGGGCTGGGAATCCAGGAAGGTATACAGGCCCCTGAGAGTGTGAAGCTAAACTCTAGTGGGGAAGAAGAATGGTCTATCCTTTGAGGCTGTCTCCCGACTTCCAGGAAAGAGACAATAGACCTGCTGAGGATGGGGGGGTACAAAAAAAAAGGAATTAAAATCCTCCTTTTCACTTCTACCTGGAGGATGAAAAATAAGAGTCTCGGGGCACCTGGGTGGCTCAGTCGTTAAGCGTCCGCCTTCGGCTCAGGTCATGATCCCAGAGTCCTGGGATCGAGCCCCGCATCGGGCTCCCTGCTCGGCAGGAAGCCTGCTTCTCCCGCTCCCGCTCCCCCTGCTTGTGTTCCCTCTCTCGCTGTGTCTCTCTCTATCAGATAAATAAAATCTTTTAAAAAAAAAAAAAGAAAAGAAAAAGAAGAGTCTCAAGTTCTCCCTGCGGTGTAACTGCAGAACAACAACATATTCCAGAGGGAGAGCAGAGGAGAGGAGGTGCACTCCTGGCAAGACCAGCTACGTAACTGGTGGGCCTGCTGCCAAATCAAAGTGTGGGGTGCCTTGTTCACGAATCATTTAGAATCTCAGAACAGTGACAGCAGAGCATTACACCTAACATGGGGCTCTTCTGAGTGTGGGGATGGCTGCAACTACATGGGCCATACGCCCAGGAGGCCCTGACTCTTGAGCAGCAAGAACAGCAGTAGCAAAAACTCAGGAGGCACAGAAGAAAGCCAAGATCATCGAAAAGCCTAACACCTGAGACAGTTACCATTTTGGTGTATATTCCAGAGAATTTCATATATACACATAGACTGTTGGCCCTGGAACAACATAGGTTTGAACTGCATGGGTCCACTTGTACATGGAATTTTTTGGATAAATACAGTACAGGACTGCAAATATATTTTCTACTTCTTACTATTTCTTAATAACATTTTCTTTTCTCTAGCTTTCTTTATTGTACGAATACAGTATAGAATACATACAACATACAAAATATGTGTTAATCGACTGTTTATGTTATCGGGAAGGCTCCCAGTCAACAGGACGCTATTAGTAGTTAAGTTCTGGGGGAATCAAAAGTTACCCACAGATTTCCAAGAGTGCAGGGGATTGGTGCCCGTGACCCTCTGTATTGTTCAAGGGTCAAGTGTACATGGAGACATTGATTCATACCATTTTTTATTTCACAGACATGGTATAGTGTACATTCTCTGCTGTAGCCTTTTTTTTAAAGCTTATTACAGTATGGAGAACTTTCAAAAATGTTAAATACAGACCATTTCATTCCAATTGTATAGATTATAGAACATAAAGATCCATGTTCCATTTAACCAAACTCATATTGGTAAGGTTTCTGAAGGGTCTTGGGTTTTTCATTATTAAACATGATGACCACTGGATATGAATAAAGTGGAATGAGGACTGAATGAGTTAAATCAGTATAAAGTATTTCACAGAGTACTTGGCAAGTCACAAGCTCTCTATAAATGTTAGTGATTTTAGTATTGTGTCCTATGTAAAGACTGAACTAATTTACATTCCCAACAGCAGGGTAAAAGAAACTGGTTTTCCTAAATCTTTGCCAATTCTTCCAAATTTTCCCTTTTGTATTTCTTCTATGAATCATTTGTTCGTGTTCTTTGACAGTTCTCCTATTGGATTTCTTATGCTTTTAAATTTTTAACTGATTTCCATATTAAGAATATGAGTCCTTTGTCATAAGAATAACAAACACTTTTTTTTTGGCTTAGAAAAATTTTTTTAAGACTTACCTCCAGTTCCTAGGACCTTGAGGAGCTCAAAATTTTCAATCCCCACCTTCTCTGCATGTCCTGTTAAATTAGCTAAAAAAAGAAAGAGAAAAAAGAAATAATTAAGGGGATCAGTAACAGGAGGGGGCCCATGGGGGCTTCTGAAATACCAGCAATGTTTTATTACTTGACCTGGGTGGTTAAGCCAGGGTTCACTTTATAATTATTTGTTAAACTATAGGAGCTATGTTTTGTGCAATTTTCTGTATGTCATATATTACAGGCAAACTTTTTAGAATTTAGTAGCTATATCATTTGTACCTGAAGTTAACATAAAAATAAAGTGTTAATAGACTCACTACTGATCAAGATAATCTGAAAATAAACACAAATTCCAATAAATAGCTAGATATGCAGTACAAAGAAAACTGGACAGATTTAGACAACATAATCATTAGTTAACAAATATGTATTGAGCGTCCACTAAATATCATCCCCAGCATCTAAGCTGGGTTCTACTCCCATTTCTTTCTTTCTTTCTTTTTGTTTTTTTAAAAATTTTATTTATTTATTTGACAGAGAGATAGAGAGCACAAGTAGGCAGAGAGGCAGGCAGAGGGAGAGGGAGAAGCAGGCTCCCTGCCGAGCAGGGAGCCCGATGCGGAACTCGATCCCAGGACCCTGGGATCGTGACCTGAGCCGAAGGCAGCCACTTAACCGACTGAGCCACCCAGGCGCCCCTCTTTTTTTTAAAAAAAAGATTTATTTTATTTGTTTATCTTAGAGAGAGAGCACGAGCAGAAGGAGGGGCAGAGGGAGAGGATCTCAAGCCCGTGCTGAGCGCAGAGCCCAATGTGGGGCTCAATCTCGCAACCCTGAGATTATGACCTGAGCCAAAATCAAGAGTCAGACGCTCAACCGACTGAGCCACCCAGGCACCCCTCTACTCCCATTTCTGCCACTAAGCACCTGCCACTAAGCACCTGCACCTAGGCACATGATTTAGCCTGCATTAGTCATTTAACTACCCTGTGTCTCTGTTCCCTCATCTCTGAAATGAAAGCACTGGTCTCAATTAACTCTAAGATCTCTGCCAGCTCTAAAATTTGTTTCAAAGTATAAACTATTTAAAAACATATTCTATCCTAAATAAACAAAATTAGGATATCGTATGAAGGAGTATTTTCCCAAGTATATTCCTTTGATTCTGGTCCTATCCTACAAGATGTCAACAGATGTTATATTTGGGAGGAAAACATGCTTTCAAGTCAAAAAAACTTGAAATGGTTGGCTTAAACAAAGTTAATTGGGTTTCTTTACTGCTGAACTTCACAGATGAAAATCTGTATGTGAATCTTCAAAACTGAGATACGTATTTGTCAGATTTATTGGATCCCCAAATTATTTTTTATGGTAATACCTATTAATATTATGTGAACCAGCATTCTGTAGATGTGGTTAACGTCAGGCTTGGCCCAAATCCTAGTTTTACCACTTAAAAGCCATGTGACCTTAAACAAATTACTTAGCTTTTCTTTGTCTCAGGTCGCCTCTAGTGTAAAATGAGGATAATAAAAATACCTACCCTCAAAGCATACTGATGTCTGCAATTTGCTTTGAAATGCATTAAAAAAAATAAGATGGATTAATGGATGAATATAGGTATGGATAGATATGTGATAAAGAAAAACAGATAAAATGTTTATTACAGAATCTAGATAGTGTAAGAGTGTTCAACATGTCATTCTTCCAAATTCTCTGTATATTTGAAAATGTCCATAATAAAATGGCAGAAAATAGAATAATACCTACCTCATAGGGTTGTGATGAGGATTCAGTGAGTTAAATTCATACAGAGCTTGCTATATGCCATAAACATTATTATAAGCGTTTGTAAGTAAACAATGCTCTGGGCCTACAACTTCAAGAAAATCAGACCCAACTAGGAACTTCTAGAATTAAAAGTTTCAGGGCGATAAGTGATTTCAGTGTCCTTCCAAAGTTTAACTAAATCCATAGTTAAAATTTTTTTAAATTGTGGTCAAAACCACATAACATAAAATTTCCCACCTTAGCCATTTTTTTTCTTTTAAAGATTTTATTTATTTATTTGATAGAGAGAGAGATAGCGAGAAAGGGAACACAAGCAGGGGGAGTGGGAGAGGGGGAAGCAGGCTTCCCGCTGAGTAGAGAGCCTGAGGTGGGGCTCAATCCCAGGACACCAGGACCATGACCCAAGCCGGAGGCAGATGCCTAACGACTGAGCCACCCAAGCGCCCGCCCCCCGCCAAGCCATGTTTAAGTGTATCATACAGTGGTGCTAATTATATGTACTATGTTTACAACAGATCTCTGGAACTTTTTACATTTTGCAAACAAACTCTATACCCATTGAACTTAATCTATTAACAATTTAATGTAATTGTTGAGATGGTTGGATTTGGGTCAACCATTTTATTTTATTATTTGTTTCCAACTTGTTTTTTTCTCTTTTCTTTTTTAAAGTTTTATTTATTTAATAAATCTCTACACCCAATGAGGGGCTCGAACACATGACCCTATGACTGAGTCGCATGCTCTTCCAACCAAGCCAGCCAGGTGCCCCTTGTCTTTTCTATTGTTTGTTCCCATGTTTCTACTTTCCTGACTTAAAACAACAACAACAACAACAAAAGATACCACTTAAATGCTTTTTAGAATTTCACTTCAATTTTCACATTGGCATTTTAGCTCTACTTCTTTGCGTTATTAGTGTAGTTGTTGCCCTAAGGATTACAGTATACATCTTTAATTACGCACAGTCCTCTTATAATTAATACTGTACCATTTCCCTAAAAATACAGAAACTTTGCTATCATTCTTCATGGACTACAGATACATATTAAATGGAGTTAATATCTTCGATATATGCTATATATGCACAACTTATATGATTTAATAAAGACAATAAGAGGAAAGACAGAGGCTTTCCCTTTTCTGTAGATATTTCTCATTTTTGATGATCTTTTTTTTATCTTTTCCAAAGATCCAAAATTCCATCAGGTATAAGTTTCCCTCAGCCTTGAAGAACTTCCTTTGACATTTCTTGTAGTGCAGAATTCTCTTGAGTTTTCTTTTATCTGAAAAAGCCTCTGCCTTCATTTAAATTTTTTCACTGAGGTACATTCCCTAAGACTCACCCTTTTAAAGGGTACACGTCCATGGTTTTTAGTCTACTTACGGTTGTGCCACCGCCACCACTAACTAATTCTGGAATCCTCTTCATTTCTGAAGGGTATTTTCCTTTGATAAGGAACACCGGGAGGACAGGCTTTTTTCTTTTCTTCCGGCACTTTAAACATGTTCTTCCACTCTCTTTTGGCTTCCGTGGTTTCCGAGGTGAAGTCAGTCATTAAATGGATCATTACTCCTCTATTAGAAATGTTATCATTTTTCTCTTATTGCTTTCAACATTTGCTCTTTATCTTTGGCTTTCCGAAGTTTTGCCATGATGTGTCTCAATGTGGACTTCTTTGGGTTCAGTCAGCCTGGTATGTATTCACTGAGTATCTTGAATCTGTGGGTTTCTGTTTTTCATCAAATTTGGGGAATTTCTGCTTTAACTTTTCAAGAAATTTTTTCCATCCTATTCTCTCTATCCTCTGAGATTCCATTTCCGTGCATGCCGGATTGTTTAATTCAACCTAAAAGGCCTCTGAGACTGTTCATTTTTTGCTCCAATATGTTTTCTCTCTGTTCTTCAAATTAATTTCTATTGCTCTGTCTTCAAGTTCACGTACTTTTCCTTCTGCACCTCTATTCAACTGTTAAATCCATCTACTGAATTATTTCAAATATTGTATCTTTTTATTCTAGAACTTCCATTTGGTTCTTTCCCATTGTTTCTATTTATCTGATAGAATTTGTTTTGTTATTCACTGAGAGCATGACATTTTATTTCACTGAGGATATTATAACAGCTGCTTTAAAAATCTTGTCTGCTACTGCCAATATCTCATTCATCTCAGGGTAGGACTCAGCTGATTTTCTTCCTCTTCAGATATGTTCCATTTTCTTGATTCTTGTAGAAATGTTAATTTGTGAAGACTATGAAATTATTTTTTTCTCCAGTGAGAGCTGTTTGTTTTGCTCAGCTGGCAAATATCTTGGGTTGGCCTAAACTGTAAACTCTTTTTCTTAGGAGGCAGCTCCAGTCCAGTTCAGATTTTTTGTCTTCAGCTGAGCTGTTCCAAGTCCATTGTACTCATGCATGGCTCAGAGGCAAGAGATGTGTGCTCACAAAGGACTCCCCCTCCTCTGGCTCTTCTTCTGGGATTTCTCTACTATCTTCAGTGATCAGGGCTCTCTGGTTTCAGTTCTAGTCACCCTGGCCAGAGAGACTATTGTTTTTCCACCAGAGTCTCCAGAGTACAGACTGTACTTAGCCTGAAGCTAAAATCAGTGAAAAGGCAAATTTACTTCTTATAGCTTCCTTCCTTCTCTCCTCTATGTACTCCCGAGTAGAGCCTATCTGCTTCTGTTCACTTGCTTTTTATATTAAATCCAGGTTTCACAGTTGTTTTCTGCAAAGGAATTCTCCAGGAGGGGGTCTTTTCTGAAATTACGAGAAACAAAAGTCTTCCTTCATACAGTCAACAGGATAAAGGGAAGCAGAATATGCCACCCCCAAATATGCCACTTTGGCATGTTGATTCTTTTGAAATAAAGTTACTTAAGAAACAGCCTGAGAAAGGAGGACACTGATCTCCTCTGCCCCCCCCCCGCCGAAAGCAAGGAAATAAGTCTCTCATTTGAAAGGTACCCTCCCTGTACCAGGAGGGTAGAAGGCATCCTTATTACCAGAAATAGGGGATTTGGGGCCCAGAAAGCTATATAAACAAACTTTGTTACTTCCTCATTAATTTACTATCTCAAACCCAAACCCTTCAGTCTTACCAATTTTTCACAAAGCTACCTGCTTTGGTGACTTCTTTGAGCCTCATATTTGTATAGGCTCCTATACATACAAAATTAAATGTTTTTTCTCTGTTAATTTGTGTTATGTCAATTTAATTATTAGGCCAGCCAAAGAACCTAAAAGAAAAGAAGGGAAAGGTTCTCTTCCCCTGCAATTATAAAGTTTCTACTTTACTGCCCTAGCAAGTTAACTTCAAAGAGTAAAATAAAATTAAAAAGGTGATTTGATATAAGCCATCTCAGGGGTCTTGAACTTAATATCCATATAACTCTTTTACATTACATCTGTTAGGCAAAGTAAGTAATCAGACATATGGAAGCAGATCAATAGAAAGCTCTATCAATATTTAGGCATGGGGAGAACTTATTATAAAGATCTTTTTCATTGTGTTAACAACAAAACACATAAAAACAAATGGTAAATGGGATACTATATAGAATCCTAAGCACTGACAAGCACATATTCGAACATGGGAGTCTAGGTATCTAAATGGTTCTCATTTCTATGCTATTACTTGTTATTATAAGTAGAAGCCTTTGAACATGAAAGTCTAAAAATAAACTACATTTCTCTTAGTTAAATTGTTAACCTCAGATCAAGAGCTCAAACTTCCCAGCAACACCACCACCATTTATTAGAACAAGACTTAAAATATTTACATTTTGTATTTCACCCTGGAGGTGAAGTAAACATCAGCCAATTACAGAAATCTGCATTTCTGAGTCATTACATGCCTTAGTGAAGTCCAAAATGTACGCTGATCAGATGGTGAGAAGGTACTCCACGCCTGGGGCCAGACTGTACCAGAAATAAGCCTTTACAACTGACAGACAGGACTGTCCATTGTTTTCCCTCATATGTAAAAATAAATGACACTTTATTGTGGTTGCAGGAGCTCCTTTTCCTGTGTCAGGTGAGCCTCTGCCCACCCCCTGTCTAGTTCTCCCTGTAGGTAAGAGACGTTACTAACCTAATTATTCAAGAGCCCAAAATCCTGACTGGGCACAGTTAGCTGTAGGTGGGGTCCCTGTGTTAAAATAAGTCTCCACCCAGGGTCTGTGTTACTGCCTCAAACTCTTGGCCTGGCCTGAGCCATGGGGGCCCAACGGCCATTCTCTTGCACTTTCCTTTTACTATACAGCAGTCCCTCCTTAGCCGCAGCTTCACCTCCTGCAGGTTCAGTTACCCAGGGCTTCAGTTACGGGCAGTTCACCACTGGCCAGGGGGGCAGAGGATCCTCCTTGTGATGCATCCTCAGAAGGTCACACTATGTTACAGTGCCTGCATCATTCACCTTACCTCAGCTCATCACGAAAGCATTTTATTATCTCACACATCATCACAAGAAGGAGAAGTTCAGTACAGTAAGATAGTCTGAGAGAGAGACAATATTCACACAACTTTTGTTTTGTTTATTTAATTATATTGTTTAACTGTCCTGATTATTAGTGTTGTTGATCTCTTATTGTGCTTAATTTATAAATTAAATTTTATTATAGGTATGTATGTATGTATAGGAAAATGCATAGTATATAGGAGGTTTGGTACTATGTGTGGGTTCAGGCATCTGCTGAGAGTCTTGGAACGTTTCTCCTGTGGCTAAGGCGGGGGGACAATTGTATTCAGCAGTCAACAAAGCAGATTCAGAGGTTCACTTACCAGTTTGTTCTCCCTTCCAACCTTCTAACTCACACACCTCAATATGCTGGTCTCAAAATGGTGATTAGATGAGGCTGGGAGGGAAGCAGGAGTCCTGACTTAGGCCTTAAGCCTGAACTACTTGCACCAAGGCACTTTTAAGGAGAATTCTACACTAATGTGCTAGAAGTTTGCACAGCCTTTATTAATGTGGCACTCTGAGTCCCACGGGCTACTGTATCTTGCAGACTCAGGACTCCACGGGGAAGAGTATATTGGCTGGGCAGAGTTTGGGCATTTCTGGATTTCTGGCTATAATGACTTGGCACCAAAACCTTACCCTCAGCTCCTAATTTCCAACTAAAAGGATTAACTCCTTTCCACCGAAACAGTGCCTCATGAAAACTCTTCACAAATATGCAAAATAACCAAAGAATATCAACAAACTTAGACTAGAGCTATTTAGTCGGTACATAATAGTACTACCAGGCCAGTTGTTGATATCTGGCAACTCTTGTGATGCCTACACCTCTTGAGTTGTTAAATATTAGTAAGCCTGGATTAAAACAAAGAAAATATTTCTAAACTTTTCAAGGTCTACATTAGACCTATCTCTACAGTTAATCAGCTTAGACAGTCTCCTCTCATCAAAAGCATTTATAGTTTTTTACATTAATGCATTGCTCAGTTTATTCATTTAGAAAAGATAGGTGTGAACAGTTGTAATGCTTTCATAAAGCAGTTGTCACCAATTTTTTTCTTATTAATATATTAGAAACTACCCCATTGAAAATCCTTTACTTCTTCATTGGTGTTATTATCCTATAATGCGTTCTTCCTGGTTAGGAAATCACTTTTAAAGCTGAATTTCACAAATTCTTTTACAAGAAGTCAATGGATCTTTTAAAAATGTTTGCCAAAACTCAAATGAATTTCAATGTTTAACAGATTCTCTTTAGAAAAGTCTGAATTATTAATAGCTCTTAAAGGAAAAATCTTGTCTTACAATGAATATAAAGTACTTGGTTTTTTTACACTACAACTGGATTCCTTTGGCTCCTCAAATAATAATATGGTTATGTGCCCTGTAGAAAAATATGGCCGATGTAATTTTTTAAATAAGAAATTTAGAAAGACCAAGTAATTGTCTTTTCTCCCAAATTTAAATAGCTTTGTTGCTTGTTCTACTATTATTATAAAATAATCCTGCTTTGTGGCTTTAAAAAAATAGATATAAATATAAATAGGCTTAAAGTAGACCTTGAAAACCTCCCTTATCCCCACCAAAGATTACTATTATTATTTCCTTGGCATATTCTTCCAGGATTTGAGCCATAAACCTATGAATGATAACTGGCTTCTTAACCCAACTTTCTAGGCAATTCTACTATCAAATGTAATTTGTAATGCAGACTATCTATGACCATTTCTTTTAAGTTGATATGTTTAAGTCAGAACTTCCCAATTTTATGGAGGAAAACAATCAGGAAAAACACATTTTTCATTCTGTTGCCATAGTTTCTGCTAAGCTGCACAAATGTAATTGCTCAGAGCATGTGCCGAAATCATTTGATTAGATCCAATAATTCACTTGTATTAAAGCTAAGAAAAGGCTAAATTTAAAGCACTTTTACAATTAAAGTAGAATAAAGAAGAGGAATAATACCTCTGAAGCCATTTCAAGTAAGTTGTTAGCATATGAGGGAGGTACTCATATGCCAGATTTTATTCAACGGATTAATCATTTATTAAGCTTGCAACAAGCTACAAGAAATGTAATTTATTAGAAAGGATTACGGAGTCTATGGGCAATAAGGGGACTATCATTATCACGTGAAACTACTTAAAAATGCTCATTGAGAATACAAGTTCTCATTTACTCATTTAACAAATACTTACTGGGTACCTAGGGACACCTGAGCCAGCTGTCAGGTCTTAAAGAAACAAAGGATTTGAAAATGTGAGAAAAGCTAGGGCCTCTGGGCTAGAAGAGTATCTGGAGCAAAAGCATAAGTTGGAGGGGCGCCTGGGTGGCTCAGTCGTTAAGCGTCTGCCTTCGGCTCAGGTCATGATCCCAGGGTCCTGGGATCGAGCCCCGCATCGGGCTCCCTGCTCAGCGGGAAGCCTGCTTCTCCCTCTCCCCCTCCCCCTGCTTGTGTTCCTGCTCTCGCTGTGTGTCTCTGTCAAATAAATAAAATCTTTAAAAAAAAAAAAAAAAAGCATAAGTTGGAATAAGTACTTTCCTAGCACAGAATAAGAGGATGGTCCTAATTAGCTATGATGGGCTTATGTGGGAAAAACAGTAAAAGTACTACATCAAATAGGGACACAAAACTAGCTGATTCAAAACCTAGAATGCCAGACTAATTAGTTTGAGTTGACTCCGTAAGCAGCAATGGCTCTTGACAAGATGAAAGTAAGGTTTTAGAAAATTACTTTGGCAATGGTGTGCCATATGGATAGCAGCAAAGAAGGACTAAAGCTAAAAGGGGGAGAGGTTAATGCAATCAGCTAGATGTGTGCTAACAAGAATCTGGTCTGAGTAGAAACTAGCATAAAAAGGAAAGACGAGCCTAAGAATCACTGCAATATCCAGTTCAAAAAACACTTGCTGAACACCTAACTTGGGTGCTGAGACCACAAAAGCAAAGAGGACAGGGCCCCCACTTTGAAAGATAAATAAATTGAACTGTGTTTCTTTTTTCGCCCCCATGGGCCCCATATCTAAAGTATAAGAAATGAGGTCCCTTGGGTGGCTCAGTCAGCGTCCAATTCTTGATTTCAGCTCAGGTCGTGATCTCAGCGTCCTGGGATAAGCTCCCCGCACGGCGCGGAGTCTACTTCTCACCCTCTCCCTCTCCTCCCGCTCACATGTGCGTGCTCTCTCTCTCTCTCTCTCTCGCTCAAATAAATAAATCTTTTTTAAAAAGTACAAGAAATGAAAGTCTGGTAAATGGTAGTGTTACTGATGAATTTTATTGAAAGGGGAAGTTGAAAGGGAAGGTTGAAAGGGGAAGTTTTGGGGTTTCAACACTGATTTGGGAGTGATGGCAGGGCATCCCAAAAAGCCTGCCGTGTAGACAGTTCTAGACAAGGAACTGAAGTTTGGCAGAGACAGCATGCTGATGGGGTTTTAGAACATGCTACCTGCCAAACACAGCACCTTGGCATATTAAATATTTTAAACTGAAGGAATCTGAAAATCAACAGCAGGTTCAGGGAAGGAGTTTCTGACCTCCCCCTGAAGCAAGTCATAAAACTTCCCTGCGAGAGGCACCCTCGCTAGACCCAGAGAAAGGAGCATCCCTATTTCTGGAGACGGGACACAGGCAGGAATCCGAACAAACAGGCCTTGCTAAGTTTCTCCCAGGTTACTACACTTACCTCATACATTTGCCCTCTCACAACCCCTGTTCTACGACCTTCCACGCCATCAAACCTAACATGAAAATGCTAAGTTTACGTCTCCTGGGTCTTCATTTCCTTATGAAGTTTCCCATGTCACATAAAACTTGTTACATAAATGTGTATGCTTTTCTCTTGTTAATCTGTCTTTTGTTACAGGGGTCCCAGGGAACTTAGAAGGGTAGAGGAGAAAAAAAAGTTATTAGAAGAGCAAATGCTTTAAGAAGAAAGCCCTCGGGAGACCACAGAGAAAGAAGGGCAAGTCTTAATGAAGACCAGGAGTGAGGATGCAGGAAGAAAAGAGCCAGAGAAAAGGCGAAAAAATGAACAGTGTATAGAATCCAAAGAAAGAATGCCCCCCAAAAACCCGGATTACCAATGAAGTCAAACATGGTACAATGGGAAATATATATCTGGTCTTTGTCCAGGTTCCCAGCACACAGCTCTTTGAAGCTTAGGACACTCCAGAATGGTAAGAGTGTCCTTTGTATGCTGAGATGACTGGGGGCTAAGGGGGCCCAGACAGCTTCAGGATGGGGGGCTGGCTGCTGGAAAGACCTAGGACTTTCAGCCCCACCCTACCCTCTGCCTCCTCCCAGGAAGGGAGAGGGGCTAGGGATTAAGTTAATCACCAATGGCCAATGATTTAACCAGTCATGCCTAGATCAAGAAACCTCCAGAAAAACCCCTGAACAATGGTTCTGAGAGGCTCAGGCTGGTGCACACACAGAGGGGCTGGGATGGTGGCTCAGAGGCTCAGGTAGGTGCACACACTGAGGGGCTGGGATGGTGGCTGAGGCTCAGGTTGGTGCACACACAGAGGGGCTGGGATGGTGGCTGAGAGGCTCAGGTTGGTATACACACAGAGGGGCTGGGAGAGTGGTGCTCCCTGAGAGGGCATGGAAGTTCCACATTCCCCTCCCGCGCCCCCACTACCAATACCTTGCTCTAAGAATCTCTTCCATTTGGCTGTTCCTGAGTCATAGGTTTTATCCTCAAGTCTAGGCTGGGAGGTCAGGGTTATGGATGGAGACAGATAAACAAAACATCCTTAAAAACAATGGATACAGATAATTCTATTTAAAGATATGAAAGGAAGGAATAGAATGAAAATGGGGAAAAAAATCATAGGAAATATTTTTCCAACTTAACAGTCAGATGAGAGAGAAGGTCAGAAGTGATAAGTAATGGGGTCCAGGACAGAAAGGGTTAGAGAGAAGGATTAAAAGACTGAAGAATAAGGATATGTAAAGGATGGAAAAAAAGATTATATATAGCCTTTCTACTGGACACAAATGGTCTCCGAAGGGAAGCAGTGCACAGAAGTAAGAGTAAAATGCCCCAGAAACCAGCTTGGCTAAAATGTACAGGGGGCTGAAATGAGATCTACAGGGGCGCCTGGGTGGCTCAGTCGTTGGGCGACTGCCTTCGGCTCAGGTCATGATCCCAGGGTCCTGGGATCGAGCCCCGCCATCGGGCTCCCTGCTCAGCGGGAAGCCTGCTTCTCCCTCCCCCACTCCCCCTGCTTGTGTTCCCTCTCTCGCTGTGTCTCTGTCAAATGAATAAATAAAATCTTAAAAAAAAAAAAAAAGAAATGAGATCTACAAAAAGTCACCTCAGGAGATAAAAATCAGTATAAACAGCACAGAAGTTGAACTATGCTAATCAAAAGAACAAAAATATTTAAAGAATGGATAACAAAAGATAGACTGGAAAAAACGAAAACTAAAAAACAGAATGCCAAGTTGGGTAATGTGTTTCTAGCACTTTCCAAGGGACAATCTGATTACCAGCTTCAAACATCAGGTCCCCTAGGAAGCAACACCCCTATCCTGGAGATGGCCTTCCTGTGCTCCTAAGCCTTTCACTCGTAGAGCACATGGCCAACTCTCTTTTTTCTAAGTCCATACTCACCAGCAACCCAATTTTAACTCGAGACCCTCACCCCCAAATGAAAAAATGCACTAGTCAAGCAAATGCAAGTGTTTCATGTTGTTGCTTATATGTCCCACTCTAAAGTGGTAAGATGTCATTTGGGTTGATACATCAGTCTTTTGAGATTGTAATCATAACTATATGCATGAAATCAGAGCACGAAGAGGAACTGCAATTAACAAAATGATCCAGCATTGAACCCTGTTTGCCACTACCAAGGAATACCTCATTAAGACACTGCAGCAGTGTACTGTCACCTTGTCAATGGTTTTGTGACTGTTCTCATCTCGGAAGAAAAGGAGAACAATTACAGAAAGCAGCATTGTGAGATCCAGCTGTGAGTGCAGTAGGAAGTAGGGAAGAGCTTGCTGCAGCTGAAACCGATGAAATAATTAAACCACAATTTATTATAAATCTGTGATCTACAGAACATCAGCTTAGAAAACTTAAAACACCACATTCTTGTCTACAAAAACGCTGTCCAACTTTCAGGCACTTTCCAGGTTTACCTTCCTCTCTGAGACATTATCTCATCAATTAAAAAATAAATTAGGGGCGGGGAACAAAGCCTAACAAGTTCATAAAAAAGTTCCCGTTTTTGGTAAAGAAAGGAGTTTCAGTCCTGGCTCAAATTCCCTATTCTTCAGTGATTAGTTTCACCTTCCCCTTTCTAGCACCTTCAATATTAAAGAAATCAACATTAACCTCTAATTTCCAAGTACTGGTGTGAATAAGACCACAGCACAATACTGTAGCCATTTTCCTCTTTTTAAAACTTTTCTTCTATCATGACCTGTAACAGAGAAAGTCTCAGAGGCGGGGGCGATTATAAACCCACCATCCTAATACGAGCTACTCTCCTTTTGTACATTCATCTCCAGTCTTTTCTCGTGTATGTATCCTAGTTACTCACTGGGGCTTGCCAGCTATAGACGAAAGGGACTCAAATTGGCAGAGCCCTGGCCTGTGCTAGTCCAGAGCCTCGCCCTGCCCCCAGGCTTCTAACAATTCCCAGGAGAGCTGATATCCTCAGCTCCCTCTGAGCTCCTCAGGCACCACGTCTGTTCCACACCACACCAATCCAGACACAACAGTGGGTCCTTCTCTGAGTTCTAGAAAAGACAGTAATAAAACCCGAACACGGGCAAAAAACATTCTTGGGTAGAAGAGACTTCAGTGAAGATTTCCGGAGAAAGGCAGAGGGCTGCCACACACGGCAACAAAAAGGGGAACTGGAAGTAGGAACGGTCCAAATTTCTCACCATCTTCCAGCCTTGAGGGAGGGGGTCTTTATCTCACCAATTCCTCACTTTCCTCCTTTTCTCTGTCTCTCCTTCCCTCTTAGGAGCAAAACCAACAAATCCGTTCCCTTGTGTCCTGTCAAGCGACTTCCTCCACTCCTGACCTCTCAGCCCTCGCTAACATCCATACTCACATCCCTAAGTGGGCTTGATATCAAGGCATTGCCCCCAGGGCGGCTCCCGCTATACAAGGAATTCTGGGGCCCACTGCTGGGGTAAGACATTTTTCTTCTCCCTACCTCTATCGTAGGTTTTATGCAGCCATCATACTCTACATAGAACTACACAGTCTACTAACTGAACAAATATGCTACATGCCTACTTGAATCCAACTTTGTGCCAATCAGTGGTGACGCTGGAGCAGACACACTCTCTGATGCCAAGCCGCGCGGGGTCCAGAGGAGGCCCGCAGGCGAGTGAAGAGACCCATGGTACAGCACTACCAGAGAGCTATGAAGCCGAGAGTACCAGGAGGGCATCTCACCACATCTGAAGGTTTGGGGAAGTTAGGCACGGATGGAAAAAAAAAAAAAAAAAAAAAAAAAAAAGCCTGCTCGTCAGAAGAAAACACACAAAAGCACCAAGATGACCCAGAACATGGCATATCTGGGAATGTGCAATTAGCGCAGGCAGGCAAATGCAAGAGAAGGAAAGGACGAGAAGAGAGAAGACGCGGCAACACTCCCAATTCACAAAGACTCTGACTGGGAAAGGTATGTATTTTATTCTAAAGGCAAGAGGAGCCAAGGGAAGATTTTATGCAGAGGATTAAGATAACCATTTCTGTACCTGAGAGCAGCAGCGCATGGAAACTGAGTTAGAAAGGAATTCACACGAAGACAGCAAAACCAATGCACAGGTTGATAACAATGGTTGAGGCCAGAAACGATAAAGGCTACACTAAGGCACTGAAATTAGGAAAAGAAAAGAAAAACTAAATTCCTTAATATTTATTAATACTACTAGGCACAGGGTGAAAACATTGGAAATCACTAAAATCATGAAATTCTGAATAGCTGTAGTACAGTCTCTTCAATTCAAAATGATAATCCTTGGGGCGCCTGGGTGGCTCAGTCAGTTAAGCGGCTGCCTTCGGCTCAGGTCATCATCCCGGGGTCCTGGGATCGAGCCCCGCATCGGGCATCTGCTTCTCCTTCTCCCTCCATCCCTGCTCGTGTTCTCTCTCTCGCTCACTCTTTCAAATAAATAAATAAAATCTTTTAAAAAATGATAATCCTTAAATGACCATGAAATCATAAAGTACTTGCAGCAAAAGAAAAGATCAATTTTCAAAATGTTGTACATGAACTGTATCCATTTGTTAAAACTCAGAACTGTATGCCAAGAAGAGTGAATGCTACTGTATGTGAATTATACTTCGAAACAAAAATATGAGAGCTATAAAGAACCATGAAAGTTTTTTTTTGTCTTTTGGGTTTTTTCCCATGACAGTATTTTTTAAACATGAATGTTATAAAGAAGAGATTTTCAGATTCAACAAGAATTTTCTTGATGTTTACTTGGTTATTGTTTTGCACCCATATCTGTTTGTCAAAGGTAATGCTTGCTTTTTAGAAAAGCCACATATTTTCTAACAGCAATATAAAGCTTCTAAGACTTATTTTTCAAAATGCACACATTTTTGGTACATCTTACACTACATCATCCAAGCAACTTGTTCTTCAATTTTATAAAAATAGATCATTTATTAATGCATTATTCTTAAATGTTACAAGTTTTTCTGTCCTTGCTATAATTGCATGTGATTTGATAACATATTATTTAATAAGCAGATGTGTGTGTGGGTGTATACAGACTTGGTGAACATAAACTTTATGAACTAAATGTATGTGAAATGTCTGTGGGATTTCCAAAAGAAGATGACCAGTGGACAGTAAAGAATTTTATGAGAGTAGATTATTTGAAAACTCACAATTATTATAAAACATACAGCTTTACAAGAACCATCAACTTGAATACTTCATTTCCTGGCCAGGTCCTATGACTGAGATTAATACACACAAAAATGTGAAGAAAAGGACAATTTAGGGAACAATATAGCACATCAAAAGGATTGCGTCAAAGTTTTTAGGAGATTTATTTTCACAGGTAAGCTTCCTCAGTATTAGTTTATCACTTAGTGTTAATTTATCCATCATTAGCTGACAGTTTTTTTTTTATTTTTTATTTTTTTTAAAGATTTTATTCATTTATTTGAGAGAGAGAGAGAATGAGAGAGAGCACATGAGAGGGGGGAGGGTCAGAGGGAGCAGCAGACTCCCCGCCGAGCAGGGAGCCTGATGCGGGACTCGATCCCGGGACTCCAGGATCATGACCTGAGCCGAAGGCAGTCGCTTAACCGACTGAGCCACCCAGGCGCCCCATTAGCTGACAGTTTAAAGACAACCGTGCTCTGAACCTGAATCTGGATAGACAAAGAACAGAGCCACACTACTGACACTCCGCATGGCTTGCCTTATTCTGAAGGTCTACCTTCATTTGCAGTGGGAGTCATGCTGCAGTATTTTGGCAAGCAAAGCATTAGATAACTTACACATGATAAAAACTGAAACCATTACAGCAAGGTAAACACTCCAGATTCCCAAGTGCCACAGAAATTATTTTGGTATTTGTTGACATATTTTAAATTGTACCTTCCATGCAAGATGTAAAGCAGTTTTCAAACAGTCCAAAGTAATATTCCCAAGAGTCAGATTTCAATTTGATGTAAGAAAATACAGCAGCACTTTGTCCCTCCGAAGCTACAACCTCGTTTTTTCCACTGCAATTCTATTGTCACCTCTAAGCCTGATTCTATTGTGAGAAAGAACTTTATCAACACCCTTTCCTTTTTCTAGTTTCCAGACTACCATCCTCTGACCCCCAAATCCGCAATTCAGAAGAAAAGGTCAAGGAGTGCTCTGGAAGGACTCTGGGGCACTAGAGCTCTACAGGACCGTGCTCCTCTGTTATCCCCTCCTTTTCTTATTTCAGACAGGAAGTGTGTAACCCAGTCCCCTGAAACCATGTCCAGCAATTAACACCTCTGATTTTATGACAAGGGTTATGAGCACAATGGTGTTGCCATATAACAAGTCACAGAGCTTTTGTGCCTCTTAAACACTATGATAGTGCTCCCTGGTCACTTAAATTTTTTTTCTTATTTTAAAATGATTTCAAAATCTAAAGTTGCCAATGGACAACTCTCATATTCAGAATTACCAATTTTTAACGTTCTGCCACACTTCTCTTATTCGTACACTCACACGTACGCACACACTTTCATACGTGACTTATTTTTTCTGATCTATTCAGAGTAGTTTGCACATATCATGCACCTTTGTCCCTTAATATTTTGGCACTTCTAAAAATGCTTTTAAGTAACCTCAGTATAGTTAGCAAATTCAAAGATTTAATATCGATAAAATACTTTAATCTATGGTCCCTACCCTGATTTGTCAACTGTCTGATCTTCTTTGTGATTGTTAATTTTACGTGTCAGCTTGGCTGGACTATATGGTGCCCAGATATGTGGTCAAACATTATTCCGGGTGTTTCTACGAGGGTGTTTCTTTGGATAAGACTAATATTTCATTAGTAGACTTTGAGTAAAGCAGATTGTCTTCCATAAAGTCAGGTGTGTACACAAGCCTCCATCATCAAATGGAAGTGGTACACATGAGATTGGGGCTGAGCAGGCCCCGAAAGCAAACAATGTGAACAAGTGGCACAAATGCCCGTGGTCTTCACTCCTGCCACTCTACCTGTGCTCTCCCAGCCTGCACCTGTGGCCTCATGGGGAGGTCCCTAAGATCAGTAGACAGAAAAGACAAGACCCAGGCCTGGGTACAGATGGTTCTACACAACATGCAGCCAACACGTGGAAGCGGATGGTTATAACACCACAGCTCCTTTCTGGGATATTCCTCAAGGACTGTGAAGGCACCATGTGATGAGTTACAGAAATGAAGACTGCAACTGTCACGGGTATTTCTTCCTTATTTTGTTATTAGTGTGTGCGTTCGCGCGTGCACTTGCATAAAACAAATACCTTTGTTCTCTCTCCTCTTACTCCCTTATCATGTAACATATCATGTATTGACTTTACATCATAGTATTTAATTTACAGGATGGATATCAAGAAGAAAAGTAAACATCACTCAAGAACTGTGAATCCTCTTCTGCAAAAATGGTTAGTGTGTTTTCTGTTGTACACAGGATAGCTGTATCATGTTAGCTGCAAGTTTCACCTTGTTTTTCTCTTTACTTGGAGGTTAAGTATGATTTAAGGAGATGGCATATGGATATTTGGTCAAATAGTCAAGCATTATTCTGGGTGTTTCTGTGATGGTGTTTTTGAATAACACTTAAATCTTTGGACTTTAAGTAAAGCAGATTGTCTTCCACAATGTGGGTGGGCCTCATATGATCAGTTGAAAGGCTAAATAGAACAAAGAGACCAGTCTGTCCTGAGGAAGAGAATTCTCCAGCACACTGCCTTCAAATTTTTTTTTTTTAAAGATTTATTTATTTATTTGAGAGAGCGAGAATGAGAGAGAGTACATGAGAGGGGGGAGGGTCAGAGGGAGAAGCAGGCTCCTCGCTGAGCAGGAAGCCCAATGTGGGACTCGATCCCGGGACTCCAGGACCATGACCTGAGCCGAAGGCAGTTGCTTAACCAACTGAGCCACCCAGGCGCCCCAGCACACTGCCTTCAGAATAGAATTGGATCATCACCTCTCCTGTCTCCAGCCTGCTGGCCCACCTTTGCAGATTTTGGATTTGCTAGCCTCCAGAATCACATGAGCCCATTCTTTATAATAAATCTTTTTACACACACACACACACACACTCTCTCTCTCTCTCTCTCTCTCTCTCTGTGGTTCTGTTTTTCTGGAGAACCTCAACTAACACATCCTTTAATAGCACTTTCTCCTTGAGTATAAAATCCAGTATGCAATCACATATTGCATTTATTTTGTCATGTCCCTTTAGTCTTGTTTAATCTGGAAGACTTCCTCAAGCTTGGTATTTTACAACTGATGTTTTTGAAGCATAGAGATCATTATTGCTGTTTAAGCAGAATTCTGTTTGACTGAAGTCTGCTCATGACTCAGGTTGTGCATGCCAGCTCGAGTACTACTTAAGTGATGTGTGCTTCTCAGGGTATCACAACCAGAAGCGTACAATGTTTGTCTGTCCCATATTGGTGACGTTAGTTTTATTGATTTATTTTTTATTTACTTATTTTATTTCTTATTTTAAGTAGGCTACACACCCAACATGGGGCTCGAGATCAAGAGTCACATGCTCTACCTGCTAAGCCAGCCAGGCACCCTGGTGATGTTAGTTTTGATCACCCAGTCAAGGTGGTCCAGTTTCTCGATTATATAGGTACTGATTTTCCTCCTGCAATAAGCAATCTGTGGAGAGACACTATAGGGCCACTAAGACATCCTGTTCCTCATCAAACTCTTACACCTAGACTTAGCATCCACTGATGATTCTCGCCTAAACCAATCTTTACTATATGGTTACAAAATAATAAAATCTTTAACAAATAATAACAACAATAACAATAATGATAATTTTAATAATATTTTAATAATAATTTTTGTAATAATAATTTTCCACCTCTTCCACCCCTTCTATGTTTATCAGTTAGCACTGTACTTTAAGAAGAGTCCTCCCAGGCACCTGGGTGGCTCAGTTGGTTGAGCGACTGCCTTCGGCTCAGGTCATGATCCTGGAGTCCTGGATTGAGTCCCGCATCGGGCTCCCTGCTCAGCAGGGAGTCTGCTTCTCCCTCTGACCCTCCCCTCTCTCATGTGCTCTCTCTCTCATTCTCTCTCTCTCAAATAGATAAAAAAATCTTAAAAAAAAAAAAAAAAGAAGAGTCCTCCCTTCTTCCTATCATCAGAGTATTCATGGATGATCATTTTTTCAGTGGCTTAAAATTCATTCCTGTCCTTAATATTTTTCTGCAGAAAATGACCCAGATTTGGTCTGTGGAAGCATCTTCAAGCTGGCTTCTGTGTCCTGACATGACCCCTTCATTTATTTTCTTCCTTCCTTCCTTTTTAGCATTTCTTTGCTTCCTCTTACAAGTAGCCTTGATTCCTTTTAAGGGTAAATGGTATTAGGAGCCAAGATCTGGGTGCCAGGTGTGCTCACTGCTACTGGGAGATCTTGCCTTCTAGGCCTTTTCATGAACAGAGCTAGGATATGTATATTTATGCCATTTTATATATATTTAAGTCTTCCGTACATAAATACTTATGCTGTGTATGGGCTTATGTTGTACACGGACTTATACTGTATACACATGTAGTATGTGTGTTTCAAAATACTGTAAGAGATGCCTCATTCAGTTGGTGTAACCTATTTGCTTACAATTTTCTAATGTAGAAAATGATCTGTATATGAAATCATTTGACCTTAAACTTATTTACGGTTTAAGTCATATGAAATGAACCAAAAAGCATATGGCCAACTCACCCAGAAAAATAAGATCATGATGAGTACAAGAGTAATGATCTAACTCTGAATGATGAAACCCAAATATTATAACATTGAACCAATGGAATGTGAAGTACACCAATAATGTCCATGTTTCTAGATAGTCTGCCAGGCCATCGCTAAGCCACTTCCCATCAAGTAACTGGTGCTCACCTCCCTCTATACTTCCAAGAAATATCCGAATGTCAGCAACTAGAGGATACATGGTGGGGAAGCTGAAGCAGAGAAAGAGGCTGAGCAATCTGAAGAGGCAGGTCCTAACACCCCTTTCCAACCATCTTTTTAGCTTGGAAATAAATGCTTAAATTTGAGAATGTTTACATGATTTGCATGGTTTCTTAGTTCTGCTTCTGGATGTTTCATTGTGAAAAACTAGATTTTTGCTGTGACCTCAAGTAAAACTGAAATCAAATCTAAAATTGGGAACAAACATGTACACATACTTATGTCCTAAGTGTTTTTATGCAATACAAATTACGAAGAGTTATATACACAATGTAATTTAAGGTTTATACGCTGTTCTTTTATGTGCGGCCCCATCTTTTTTTTGTCCCAGCTCTATAAATAAATATTACCAGCTCATCAACAGTCCTTTTCCCCAGTCTCTTTGGATGGAACTCACTGTCTAGCAGATTCCTCAGGAAGACCACTTGTGTAGGATATTCTCTGAGTTCTTGCATACTCAAAACTTTTTCGGGCGCCTGGGTGGCTCAGTCGTTAAGCGTCTACCTTCGGCTCAGGTCATGATCCCAGGGTCCTGGGATCGAGTCCCACATCGGGTTCCCTCCTCGGCGGGAAGCCTGCTCTCCCTCTCCCACTCCCGCTGCTTGTGTTCCTGCTCTCGCTATCTCTGTCTCTGTCAAATAAATAAAATCTTTAAAAAAAAAAAAAACTTTTTCTATAGCCTCAATCCTGAAGGCAACTGGCTGAGTATAATCCTTGGTTTGCATTTCCTTTCCTTAAGTTGCATTTTTTTTTTTAAGTCACTCCAGGGTTGCCCTGCTGTGTATGTTGTTTTTGAGAAGTCTGGTGTCAGCTAATTATTCTACCATTGTGTAATTTATTTGATCTTTTGGCCCAAAGCTCTGAGAATTGTTTAATCTTTAAAGTCTAATAGTATTACTACTGTATGTATGATATGTCTCACAGCTTTTCTCCAATGCCCCTTATTCATTTTCATTGGAATCTATTCTTCCTTTGGGTCTTTGTTATTTAGTCTTCATTCCGATATAATTGTTTTTTCTTTTCTTTTCTTTTTTTTTTTTCCTAATCTGATCAACTCTCATTGCTGAATTTTTGGAGGGTTTTGTTTTGTCCATTTCTTGTTTAGTTTTTGAATATCTGATTTAAGGTGTTCTTCAACATCACCTAGTGCTTTTCTAAGGATATTTATTCAGTTGGGAGTATCGTATTCCTATGTTTCTTTTGCGTAACAGCTGGATTTAGGGGAGACTAAATCCAGTATTAGCTGGAATGTTTGATTTGCATTTTCTACTTTCTTTTTATAATAGCTTTGCATTTTCTTTTTTTTCTTCTATTTTTAGGTCTTTGGTCTACAGGGTTCCTAGTGGTATAAAAGGAGCCTATCAGTTTAGTGGGGTTCACTTTGTTTAATGGGTGACAGGAAAGCATTAGTGGGTAAGTTATCTTGTTTCTGCAAGGTCTGTAATTTTCTCCTTTTCTTTCTTTCCCTTCACTGGCCACATTCCCAAGATGCTCACACCTTCCTTAGTTATTCTCCTCTAGAAGCAATTCTTCTTTAACATTGCCACTTCTGATCCTCCTCCTGTTTGCCCTTTCCTTGGTCAAAGCTGTGAGCTACTAAGTCCCAGGGTTGGGAATCAGTATTTTCCAACATACTGTTGACAGTCTCTTTCTGAGGGTGATCTTTGCCTGTGTTTTGCCTCAGTTTTCTGTGCTTCTCTCTTCTTTTTCAAAGACTCTCTTAGGACTTCCCTCTCCCATTCTATGACCCGCAGGACTTCTGTAGCAAGGGCTCTGCCAGAATTTGGTATGGTTTTTCCTTCCCTACTTAGATGTAATCTGAAGAGTATGGTATTCCCTATCTTCCAGCAAAGCTGATGATATGGGTCATAGGTAGTTTTATCTTTTTTTTTTCTTCTTATCGTAACATACTTTATTTTTTTTGGCATTTTTTTATTATATTATGTTAATCACCATACATTACATCATTAGTTTTTGATGTAGTGTTCCATGATTCATTATTTGCATGAAACACCCAGTGCTCCATGCAGAACGTGCCCTCTTTAATACCCATCACCAGGCTAACCCATCCTCCCACCCCCCTCCCCTCTAGAACCCTCAGTTTGTTTTTCAGAGTCCATCATCTCTCATGGTTCTTCTATTTAATATTATGAGTTTTTTTGGGGGGGGGGCAGCAATGTATGTGGAGATTTGGAATCAGGCAACTGTCATTATCCTCTAAATCTAAAAGATCTATCCTTGCTCATGGTTAAAGTGTCATTTCTGAAGTCCTCTCTTCTCCCACCCCCCAAAAATCTTCAAGGCAACTAGGAAGTTTCCAGCTTGGTCTGGGAGTCTCTTAGAAGTGCTCCAAAAGTTAAAAACCTTCCAACCCATCCCCACCTGACCCTCAATTGAAAGCTAAATATCAGTATCCTTTTTCTGTTAAAAAAAAAATGGTGGATTCTTTGCAGCATTATAGTCTTAAAAAATTCCAAATGCCTTCATACAAGATTTTCCCTATAGGAGGTTTTATCACTGAGAATCATCTAAATTACATTACAGTAACGTATTACCCCAAAATTTCAGTGGCTCAAAACAAGTTTACTTCTCATTCATTCTTCATGTGCACTGTGGTTTACCTAGGGGTTCTGTTTCATGTCTTCTTTACTCCAGTAACTAGGATCACAGAGAAGCCACCATCTAGAGTACTGTCAGTTGCTAAAGCAGTGGGAATAAAAAGCTTTGAAGGGTGTCATACTGGCAAATTTTTTTCAAATTTTTATTTAAATTCTAGTTAGTTAACATATAGTGTAATATTGGTTTCAGGAGTAGAATTTAGTGATTTATCACTTACATACAATACCCAGGATGCACCCCAGGATTAAGAGCCCTCCTTAATCCCCATCACCCATTTAACCCATCCTCTACCCACCTCCTCTCCAGCAACCCTCAGTGTGTTCTCTATAGTTAAGAGTCTCTTATGGTTTGTTTCCCTCCCTCTCTTTTGTTCTGTCCCCTTTCTATGTTCATCTGTTTTGTTTCTTAAATTCCACATATAAGTGAAATCATATGGTATCTGTCTTTCTCTGAATGACTTATTTCACTTAGCATAATACCCTCTAGCTCCATCCACATTGTTGTAAATGGCAAGATTTCATTCTTTTTGATGGCTGAGTAGTATTCCAGTGTGTGTGTGTGTGTGTGTGTGTGTGTGTACATCTTCTTTATCCATTCATCAGTCAATGGACACCTGGGCTCTCTCCCTACATTGGCTATTGTTAATAATGTTGCTATATAAACATCGGGATGCATATACCCCTTTGAATCTGTATTTTTGTATCCTTTGGGTAAATATCTCATAGTGCAATTGCTGGGTCCTAGGGTGGTTCTATTTTTTTTATTTAAATTCAATTAGCCAACATATAGTACATCATTAATTTAAGATGTAGAGTTCTGTTATTCATCAGCTGCATATAACACCCAGTGCTCATCACATCACACGCATTCAAATTGGCAAAGAAGAAGTCAAACTCGCACTCTTTGCAGGTAACATGATACTTTATGTGGAAAACCCAAAAGACTCCACTCCAAAATTGCTAGAACTCATACAGAAATTCAGCAACATGGCAGGATATAAAATCAATGCACAGAATTCAGTTCCATTTCTATACACTAACAATGAGAGAGGAGAAAGAGAAATTAAGGAATCAATCCTATTTACAATTGCACCAAAAACCATAAGATACCAAGGAATAAACCTAACCAAAGAGGTGAAGGATCTATACTCTAAAAAAACTACAGAACACTTACCCGAGAAATTGAGGAAGACACAAAGAAATGGAAAAATATACCATGCTCATTGATTGATTGGAAGAACAAATATTGTTAAAATGTCTGTACTACCCAGAGCAATCTACACATTCAATGCACTCCCCATCAAAATACCATCAACATTTTTCACAGAACTGGAACAAATAATCCTAAAATTTGTATGGAACCAGAAAGGACCCCAAATAGCCAAAGAAAGGTTGAAAAAGAAAACCAAAGCTGGTGGCATCACAATTTTGGACTTCAAGCTCTATTACAAAGCTGTAATCATCAAGATAGTATGGTACTGACACAAAAACAAACATATAGATCAATGGAATAGAACAGAGAACCCAGAAATGGACTCTCAACTCTGGCCAACTAATCTTTGACAAAGCAGGAAAAGAATATCCAATGGAAAAAAGACAGTCTCTTCAACAAATGGTGTTGGCAAAATTGGACAACCACATGTAGAAGAATGGAACTGGAGCATTTTCTTACACCAAACACAAAGATAAGCTCAAAATGGATGAAAGACCTAAATGTGAGACAGGAATCCATCAAAATCCTAGAGAACACAGGCAGCAACCCCTTTGACCTTGGCTGCAGCAACTTCTTGCTAGACACGTCTCCAAAGGCAAGGGAAGCAAGGGCAAAAATGAACTATTGGGACTTCATCAAGATAAAAAGCTTTAGCACAGCAAAGGAAACAGTGAACAAAACTAAAAGGCAACCTACAGAATGGGAGATGATATTTGCAAAAGACATATCAGACAAAGGGCTAGTATCCAAGATCTATAAAGAACTTATCAAACTCAACACCCAAGAAACAAATAACCCACTCAATAAATGGGCAGAAGACATGAACAGACATTTCTCCAAAGAAGACATACAAATGGCTAATAGACACATGAAAAAATGTTCCACATCACTTGGCATCAGGGAAATACAAATCAAAACCACAATGAGATACCACCTCACACCAGTCAGAATGGCTAAAATTAACAAGTCAGGAAATAACAAATGTTGGCAAGGATGTAGAGAAAGGGGAACCCTCTTATACTGTTAGTGAGAATGTAAGCTGGTGCAGCCACTCTGGAAAACAGTATGGAGCTTCCTCAAGAAGTTAAAAATAGAGCCTCCCTACAACCCAGCAATTGCACTACTGTGTATTTACTCCAAAGATACAAATGTAGTGATCGAAAGGGGCACCTGCACCCCAATGTTTATAGCAGCAATGTCCACAATAGCTAAACTATGGGAAGAGCCCAGATGTCCACAGACAGATGAATGGATAAAGAAGATGTGGTGTGTACACACACACACACACACACACACACACACACCAGAATATTACTAAACCATCAAAAAGGATGAAATTTTACTATTTACATTGACATGGGTGGAACTGGAGGGTATTATGCTGAGCAAAGTAAGTCAGAGAAAGATAATTATTGTATGGTTTCACTCATATGAGGAATGTAAGAAACAGCACAGAGGATCATAGGGGAATGGAGGAAAAACTGAAAGGGCATGTGATGTGATGGATAGTTCTATTTTTAACTTTTTGAGGAACCTCCATCCTGTTTTCCAGAGTGGCTGCACCAGTTTGCATTCCCACCAACAGTGTAAGAGGGTTCCCCTTTCTCCACATCCTTGCCAACATCTGTTGTTTCATGTGCTGTTAAATTTTAGCCATTCTGACAGGTGTCATACTGGCAATTAAAGGCACAAGGCCTGACGTCTTATATGTGACCTCTGATCAATTTCATTGGTCTGAACTAGTCACATGACTCCACTCAGCTACAAATAGACCTGTCTTGGGCCAGTAGAACCAGAAATCTCCGCAATAGAAACTGCATCTTAAACCTAAAATATGCCTAAATAATTCTGTTAACAGCAATAAGAAAATGTACTTCTTAGCATGTGAAAACTAGATTGACTCTTAATACTAAAACCAAAGAAATCATGATCTAATGAAATTCAAATGACATGCAGTAAATCCAAATAAGCCTGTCAAATACATGTAATATTTTAGTTGGCCAAATGATGGCAACTAAAAAGCTTTAATCAGAATTTCCATTAAACAAATTTAGCTATTACCAAAGTTAAAGCCTATTGCCAACATTAAATTATGGAAGATAACTGTATCCATGATACCCTTCTGGAGAGAATTACAGAATTTTTAATAAAGGGAACCACTAATATATGGACACATAGGCTTACATTTATATGCCCAGAGATGTTTACCTACATATAGATTTAGATGTTATTAATTACCTGTTTAACTTAAACATATTAGCATAGCTGTAAGGGTAGTAAACACAGAGGAAAGTATTTAATTTTGGATTTATAGTAGTTCTTAATTTGGGCTATATATCAGGAAGATAAACAGGCAAGTTCTAAAGTACCTATAATATCTCGACAATAGTAAGTTGATAAGCATAAACATTTTTTATAAGGACATCCATGGTAAAGGAAGATTAACCAGAGAAAAAGATTTTTTCTTTCTTTTCTATGTACCTGCAAAAGGGAACTTTAAAGGAATATTACAATAATTAAAAATTGAATACCCACAGACTCCTTGTGGGAAGTAACATAAAAAATTCCATTTTGCTTTCCTATTATTTGCTTTATTATTGCCTTCCATTTCAATAGCTACTAAAATGAAGATGAGAAACATACTAGCTTTGAAAAAGGGCTTTCCAGAGGCACCTGGATGGCTCAGTCAGTTAAGCACCCAACTCTTGATTTCGGCTCAGATCATGATCTCGCGGTCGTGAGACTGAGCTTCGTGTGGGGCTCCACACTCAGCAGGGAGTCTGCTTGGAATCTCTCTCTCCCTCTCCCTCTACCGCACCCCCCTCCCCACACTCTCTCTCTCTAAAATAAATAAATCTTTTTAAAAAATTAAAATATAAAATAAAAAGGGCTTTCCACTTTGCTCAGCTGCCCTTATTTATGATACTGAAATTGTCTGCCAAAAAAACGAAGAAAAGATATTAAGATTTCATATTAACAAAAAGGGTAGTAACTGGGCAACAGTTAAGCAAAAGCATACCTGTAAAAATTTCATCCTAATTAAAAAATTAAAACCCCGGGTACACTTTGAAACATTTGTTCTACAAACATTTAACCACTTCTAATTACACATAGCATTCTAGAACAGTAGAGGCTTAGAGCCTCACTGTGTAGGTTAGAATCCACACTCCATTTCCTAGCGATGCGTTCTCAGACAAGTTGCTTAACCTCTCTCTGTATCTCTGTATCCTCCATTGTAAAATGAGAATACTAATAGTACCAGCCTTGTAAAATTTTGCTGTGGGATGGAAAGAGCTAAAATATTCAAAATTCTTAGTAAACTCGGTTTCTGGCCAAACCAGATACTGTACAGATTAAATAAGCTAATGCAGGCACACACTCATGCCACATATATATAGTAAGCGCACAACAGGTTAACTGTGGCTATAAGTCACTGAAATGAAATCATTTACTGACTTCTAATCTCAAGACGGGAAAGACCTTTCTATATCCTAGTCTTTCCAAAAAACTGCTCCCAAACAAGGTAAACAAGAAACAGAAACACACTCCACAATTAATAATACCCAAAGAATTCTATAATCCTGAGCTACAAGGCTTGAGGATAGAAAACATTTGAAAGAATCGTGGGGCGCCTGGGTGGCTCAGTCAGTTAAGTGTCTGACTTCGGCTCAGGTCCTGATTCCAGGGTCCTGGGATCAAGCCCCGCATCCGGCTCCCTGCTCAGCAGGGAGTCTGCTTCTCTCCCTCTGCCAATCTCCCTGCTCATGCTCTCTTTCTCTCTCTCAAATAAATAAATAAAATCTTAAAAAAAAAAAAAAAGAACGGCCAATGACTCAGGAGAAGGGAGAAAGGTCAAGTCAAAATGCCTGAGCAAGCTAAACTACCTCTGGGGACCCCAACAAAGCTTGGGATATGGAGGCATAGGTAACCATGGACTGACTGGGAGGAGGGAAATGAAACATGAAAACAGGGAAAATGGCTGAAAGCCCTTCAAGGAATTTTACTCCACAGGTCCCCACACTCACATGACACAGGATTAATTTGGGGATGAAAAGAACCAGATCTGGGGTTATCAGATATAGCAAGGGACAAGGATGAGGCAGGAGACCAAAAACAAAAAATTAAATAGAAGTCCACATATCCCCTGCTCGCTCCAAAAGCAGAGGACCAGCCTAGTGCTCCCCAAATAATAGTCTGAACGATCCTTCTTGGGAGAAATGGACAATCTTGAGTAAAAGCCATACTGATATTGACATGTGGAGTTCCCAATACAAAAGCTCTACTGTATAAGCCTCCAACTAGCAAGGGAAGTATCCCTCACACAAAGTTTCTAACCAGTGTTTTAGGGTCTCACTCAGGTTACCAGTCAAGGATCACAAAGTAATTGAGGAAAATACCTAACATACAAGACATCAAAATAAACAAGAAAAAAGGGAAATCAGAAGAAAGAGTGGTAATGCAAGGTACAAGAAAAATAAAGCTTTATAGAAAGTATAATTCATATCCTTAAAGAAATATATTTTAACACAAATGGGGTACAATTTAAAAGGAATAAACTGATGGGGCTCCTGGCTGGCCCAGTCTGTACAGCGTGCAACTCTTTTTTTTTTTTAAAGATTTTATTTATTTATTTGAGAGAGAGAATGAGATAGAGAATGAGAGCACAAGGGGGGGAGCGGGAGAGGGAGAAGCAGACTCCCCGCTGAGCAGGGGAGCCCGACGCGGGACTCGATCCCAGGACTCCAGGATCATGACCTGAACCGAAGGCAGTCGCTTAACCAACTGAGCCACCCAGGCGCCCTAGAGCGTGCAACTCTTGATCATGGGGTTTTAAGTTCGAGCCCCACGCTGGGTGTAGAGATTACTTAAAAATAAAAGTCTTAAAAAAAAAAAAAAAGGAGGGGCCCTTGGGTGGCTCAGTCAGTTAGGCAGCCGACCCTTGATCTCAGCTCAGGTCTTGATTTCAAGATTGTGAGTTCAAGCCCCACACTGGTCTCCGTGCTAGGCATGGAGCCTACTTAAAAAAAAAAAAGGGAATAAAGTGAAAAGTAAGTGTTTAGAAATTTTTAATATCTGAAAAAAAATGCCTTGAAGATCTGGATGATAAAGTAAAAGAAATAGGCCAAAAGTAAAGTAAAAAATGGAAGAAGATGAACAACAGGGGAGAAAAATAAGAATGTTATAAAATAATCTAAAAGAATTCTAGAAAGCGTGAATAAAAGAACCAAGAGGAAGAAATTATCAAATCTATAATTCAAAAAACAGGAATAAGTGCATCATTCCCAAGACGATAATGAAGTAAAGTCCCATGATGACAATTATGAAGTTGTAGAGAGGGCAACAAATCCTGATGAAAAAAAGACAGAAGGTTCCAGAAGGAATGTCATCAAGAAAAAAGTAGAGCTCATGGATTATCACATCTACAGAAAATCATATTGAAAAGTATTTTACAGAGCTGTTAAAAACATGTGGTAACACTCAGAGTCTCAGAGAAAATTAAATAAATGAAAAGATTGGGGTAATTTAACTCTAGAAAAAAAATTTTTATGTAATGAAGGAAACAAAAACATGAAACATTTAGCTCAGCAATGAATATTTATTTAGCTATTTACTAAGGGTTGAATATGGATTTAACCAAAATTGTAATGTAACTCCATTATTGTAGATGGGCAAAGAAATAAAGGTCTACGTTTGAGGACTCAAGAGCTTTTAAATGTCATTTATAATTGGTAGGCAATATTAGAAGAGAGTACAAACTGAGAATGGAAGGTCACGAGGGTGAGGGACTGATTTTGCTTCGGTGTAAGTCTTGTAGTGCTGTGACTAAGTATCAGCACCACGCTCTAACCAACTGAGCTAACCGGCCAGCTATGTGACTAAGTATCTACATGGATTATTTTGTTGAGCACTCTTTATGGCAGACACTACACGTTGGTCCACCTAACAACACTGGTCTCCACCACCTCCTTCCTTGTCTAGAGAGGTCAGGAAGCTAAATACTCAATTTCACAGCCTCCCTTGCAGAAGGATGGCCATATGACACCATGTGGCCCAAAACAAAACATACAGAAAAGTCTGTTGAACATAAAAATTCAACAAGCATTGTTAAGCAGAGTTGGAGGGTCCCAGCCAAACACATAAAATCAGAAAGATTTTTTACTGTATCTAGCAACACTCAGAAACCCAAAAGAAAAAAAGTGACTTTGGGAAGTTGTAACTTAGAATTTTAAAGATAACTTTTATGTTGGTTTACAACAATACATGCCAGTCTCAAAAGCTTATCATCACTACTGATAAGGTAGCAATGTTCACACTAATTTGGAGGTTCAGCAAATTCAACACCCAGAGTTCAAATACAAGCCCCCAACTGAGAAAAACAGGCCTCCAAGATTTGTGGAAAGCACATTCACTTCACAAAAGACAACATTAATCCTTAGAGCTTCACCCAGATAATTTTATCTAAAATCAGACAGCAGAGAAGCAGCAATGAAATACAGGGCAAGCATCACTGAGAATGGAAACAAGAAACAAAGGAAGAAAAAAGGAAATACTATAAAAAGTAAACAAAATAGTTCTAAAAAGCACAGCAGTCTAGGACAACCTGAGTATGGGAACACCAACAGTCTCACACATCTTCAGCACTGCTATCAAAACACAGCATAATCAATGTTTTTCATAGTCATTTTAAAAAAGAAAAGGTTAAATTATATCCAGAAAACTCTGTTAAGAAAGGGTATCAGTTTCATTTGTAGGATTTAGTGATTCATCACTTACATACTCATCAGAACTAATACTACACTGTATGTTAACTAACTGGAATTTAGGGGACCCTGGGTGGCTCAGTCAGTTAAGCATCTGCCTTTGGCTCAGGTCATGATCCCAGGGTCCTGGGATCAAGCCCCACGTTGGGCTCCTTGCTCAGCGGGGAGCCTGCTTCTCCCTCTGTCTGCTGCTCCTCCTGCTTGTGCTCTCTCCCTCTCTCTCTCTCTGACAAATAAATAAATAAAATCTTAAAAAAAAAAAAAAAACCTAACTGGAATTTAAATAAAAACTTGGAAGAAATAAAAAAGAAAGTTAGGGATACAAGGCATGTAACCTCAAGGCATGCAGCATAAAGAACTACTTTTACACAAAGACAAACAATCCAACAGAAAACCCAGTTTTTAAAAAAGGGGGCAAGTAACAAGAACCAACAATTTCACAAAAGAGGAAAACCAAATGGTCAATAAACCTATTAAACCTATCAATTTCAGGGAATTGCTAATTCAAAAAGAGAGATTACCTTACTTCCATCAAATTGATAAAAATTAAAAACCTGGTAATATCAAGAGCTGGCAAATAAAGTAAAATTAATTCCTGTCATACTGGTAGAGATATGAACTGATAACATCAATTTCAAAGGCAATTTAGCAATACGAATAAAGTTGAAGGTGTGCATACCTACAACTCAGTGATTCCATTCAAAGGTATATGCCATAGATGAACTCTTGCACATATGTATGTGAAGACATATGCAACAGTCAATATTATTTCATGACAGCAAAAAATTAAAAACCTAAATGTCCATCAACAGGACAACAGATAAAGAAATTATTATATAATCATACAGGTGAATACCATAGAGCAGTGAAAATAAATTTTAAAAAGTTATAAAATGTCCATACAAACAACTCTCACTTACAATGTTAGCAAGGAAGGATGTGGATAATATAGGTAATAAGGACACACCTATGGGTAATAAAGATATGTATATAACATAATGTCATTTATGTAAAGAGAAAGACATGTAAAACATTATTATGTACTGTAATTTATGGACATATACCTACGCTACAGAAGTATAAAAGCATTAATTGGGATGACAAAAACTAAATTCAGGATAGTGGTTACTTCTGAAAAGGAAGACAAAGAGAAGAATGGGATCAAGGAGGGGTACAGAGGCTTCAACTGAATTAGCAATGCTTTGTTTCCTGAAAAACAGATATTAGCTCAACATCACAAAATATTAAGATTAGATAATGCTAGTTGGTAGGTTTATGGGTGTTCATTCGTTACAGCTATCAGAAAAGATACATGCTTTTAAAAGTGACCTCTTAAACAAAACAAAACAAAACAAAACACTGAAGTAATGAGAACTGACAAATTTCTAAAGATACAAAAACAGCTTTTCTTCCTTGGCTTGCCACCCTCACTCCTCACCACCACAGACCTTGTACCACCTCCAACTTGAAAATAAATAAATGAATAAATCAAGGTATGTGCTTCTGAGGCAGGGTGAAAAATCAGTCATGGGAAAAAAAATGCTAGGTAGAGCTGTTTCTGGAGTCCAAAATTATCTGTATTCACAGCCAGTTTTGCCACTTGCAACCTATGTAAACTCAAGCAAAGAAAGCCCTTAACCTTAGTCTCATCTTCTGTACCACAAAGACAGTAACAGCACTTACCGCACAGGGCACTTGAGGAATTAATGAGAATGCATACGTAAAGCACCTGCCTGAATTATACTACTAAAAACAGCAATCACAACTGATTATGGTACAGTAAATCTCATGCACTGCCTCAAAAAAGTGGTTTATTCCAATCTTCTGAATGGCTCACCAGTGACACTGATAAAAATAGTAGGGTCAAATGTCTTCTTGTCATGTCCACCTAAAATTAAAGTGTTTCCAAAGAAATTACTCCATAATTCTAGCTTCATGTGGCTTACTTAGTATTTCTTCGGAGTAGAGCAAAAATAGTCAAAATACAGAATGGTAGAGTTCAAAATTTTTCCTACAAATAGTAAAACTAAGAAAATGATCTTTCAATAAAAAAAATATTGAAAAGAATGCCTATTACTTACGGCACACAAATATCAGACAACTGTCCCTTCTGTTCCCTTTTCTCTTTTTCCTTATTAATTTCAGAATATGGAAAACTAACAAATCTATTTTCTGAACAAATTCATTTACAGAAACAAATTTCCCTTCTAATCTGTACATCAGTAAATCAATGCAGTACAATGTTGACTAATGCCTGCTATTTATAACAATATCCTTCTGCAGGGAATTCTGAATGAAGTCAGTCTGTTTCATCCCATAAACTACAATAAAGTTTTATATATCTCTTACTTAATCTTCCAAAATTTTGTCTAATTTTTGTGTCTAATAATCTTGGCCTACAATACCAAATGGAATATTGTGAGTAACAAACGGATTACATGGGTCCCCTTGGTCTGAGAAGAAACTGCTCTCTTTTAAAAAAAATGTTTATAAAAAGTTGGGTATAAAAAAGACAAAATTCTATCAACAGAATATTTAATAATTATTATGTAAAGGGCCTGAATTTTCACATATCCAGTTTCCTTAAATTCTTTATTGTGAAATTCTTCATTTTAAAACCAGTTACAGAAAAAGCACAGGCTAGATATCGGCAAGATGCTAAAAAGTAGCAGTAACTGACCACAGGATGGGATTCTGGCATACCTACACCCAAAGTTAATCAGACAAATTGAGCATTGTGTATTTAAGAACCCAAGTTTGTCTTTTTTCTAAGTATGGAATTTTAGCCATGTAGCACATAAAATATGTCTTACATAGAAAGTGGTAGAAAGACACTTATACATTAAAACAATCCATTAAAAACATTAATTTTGCAGAACGTTTTCACAAATAATGTTTAAAAAAAAAAAGAACAAACTATGAATCATTTTAGATTCTAGAGTTTTAACTAGTCAACAATCTTAGAGGTAAGAAAAGATATATATGAAAGTCACTGCAATTTTTTTGAATTCATCAATTAACATTAGAAACTCCATGGGAGAAAGTGGTACATTTGTTATCTTAAACTTTAGTGGTATTATAATACAAAGTTGATCATTATTCAGATTTTCTACTTAAAATGGTACAGTTCAAAAATTTTAAATGGTACATTCAAATTTTAAAACTGAAGATCAATATGATTTTTAAATATTCACATTATTCACAGCTGATAGAGGTGGCACGCATCAACTGATTGCTTCTATTCTGCTTTAAGTAAATTAATCTATTTAGTGGGTAAGTACTATGGTAACACAACAAAGAAATGTGGTTTGCTGGTTTAGAGACATTCACAATTTGATGGGGGGAGTGGAAACAAATATATAATTACAATGCAATACAAAAAATGTAATTATTAGAAGTAAAAGTAGTTAGGAACACAAAGTAGCAGCAAATATCTGAGCATGGAAACTGGAAAACTATAGGGAAGACTTCAAAGAAGAGAAGAATGTAAAGTCTGAGCTGAGTATTTCAAAGTACAGAGAAACTTTGGGTAAGGGAAATGATAAAGGCTGCCTGATTTCAAATCTTCCTGTTCACCCTCCAAAAAAAAAAAAAAAAAACTACCATAAAACCAACAAAGAGAGGAAATAAAACCACATATGACCCATGCCTTCAGCAGGCTTAAGGAATACCACAACCTGGGGTGCCTGGGTGGCTCAGTCAGTTAAGCATCTGCCTTCAGCTCAGGTCCTGATGGGTCCTGGAACCAAGCCCCATTGGCTCCCTGATTAGCGGGGAGCCTGCTTCTCCCTCTCCCTCTATCCCTCCGCCCCTCCCCACCCCCGCTCCTGTGCTCGCATGCACTCTCTCCCTCTCTCTCTTTCCCTCTATCTCAAATAAATAAGTAAAATCTTTTTAAAAAGGGAGGGGAATACAACAACCTTCAAATGACCTGTAATAGAAAAACAGACCAAATTCCAACCGAGCTCCTACCACCCCCACAGCCAAGTCTGGAGGTTTGGAGACAGGGAGGGACACCTAAGAGACATTGAAAAGAACAGAGAAGCACCAAGGACTTAGACAAAGCAAGAAAAAAAGCATGCTCCAAAAGCATCCAAAATAAAAGCCAAAAGACTATACACATACGCCAGGACTTGTACTTTAAAGCACTAGCTAGGAAAGAAGGGATTGGACAGAAATGGCAGACTTGGAGAAGCACAGCTTCGGAGGATAAACCAGGCAGAAGGAGATGTACCCTTGGGAATATAGAAGTGAAGAGAAAGAAGAGAATAAGAAAAGAATTAAGGATGCCACAGAAATGAAAGAGAAACAAGACATGCCCCCACCCCACCCCCAACACCACCCATAAAAGAAAGTGCACAGAGGAGGGTGCTACTGAACTCTTCAAGTAGGGAACGAACAGATAGATACACAAAAAAAGCAGGTCACAGACACAGAAAAACTACTATGACAATCAGAAAATGCTAATAAAAACATTTCAGCTGATAAATCCCTCCCCCTCCTTTTGAAAAGCCACAAAGCTGAAGAAAATGGTAGCACAACATTCCAAACTCAATTTAAAATCTTCAAACAAGCATTTGTGATATGAAAAAAAAATCCTGAAACAGAAATACAAAAACTAAGAACAGAAATGAGCAAACAAACAACAACCGAAAAAAGAAATGCAACAAGAGTTGAACTTAGAAAAGAAACAGAAAAAGTACATTTCTTCCAAATAGACTGTGAGGGGTGCATCTCCCCACAATAAAACACAGGGAAAGGAAAGAAATTTATTGGCAAAGGAATGAGCATGTTCACATTACAACTTGCAGACTGGTGAACTATGAACAACCCCTATGGACAGGCAGGTAGGGCCAGATCACAAAGGACTTCGAAGGACAAGCTAAGGTCTATTGATTTCATCTTCAAAGGTGGGGAGGCAGTATAATCAAGGAAGAAGAGCACGTGTTTTTGGCTTCAGATGAACTCAATCTCTACCAGTTACTAAGGCTGCACCAAGCGATTATTTCTACCACTCTAAGCCTCCTATTTGTAATTTGTCGTTGGTTGGTTGGTTGGTTGGATGGATGGATGGATGGATGATGGATGGATAGGTAAGCAGACAGACAGACACATGCACACACACACACATATATACACACAAATAACAATTGTACTTGTCTGAACCTGGGTTTCTCCCAAAAGCAGAGCATCACAAAAGGACTTGTATAGAGACAGTTTAATTGGCAGGAGAAGTAAAGGACCACGGAGGGTGAAGCCGGAAAGGAGCATGAGCCAATATGAGGGCACCCTATTGAGATGGTCATTGCTGTGGGCAACTGGAACTCAGTCTTGCCAAACTCTCTGAAAATGATTAGAAAGCTGTTAGAATTGTCTGTGCAAAGACAAGGAGAGCATTTCTCCACTGGCGTCTGCTCCCTCTAGTTAAGGGTTGCCCTAGGAGGAGCATTCACTTGCAGGCACTTCCAGGCTGAACAAGCCTCTGAACCCTCCTACCTCTATCTCCTGCTAGGTGGCCTTCGAGAAGCCCTGGAGCAGAAAGGAAAAGATGGGCAGTAAGCATACCTGAGATAAGCCACTGTCAGGGCACAGTGAGTCAAAGCCTGCATGAAAGAGTTGGAAGATGATGTGAGGTGGTGCTTCAGACCCAATGGATAGAGTATAGCTCAAATTCTCTTCCATCTGGGTCACTGAATACATGTGTATCAAATCATCCCATTGTGCACCTTAAACTTATACAACGTTATATGTCAATTAAATCTCAAATAAAGCTGGAAAAAAATTAATTGGTCACAGAGTCTTTCAAGGAGGAGCTAGCATTGCTCCTAGGTAATGGTGACAGGGAGGAGCTTATCTTGAACTCAAGGAATTCCTGAGGGTGTTTGTTGTTGCTCTGTGCCTGATAAATAATGCTGAAGATGCATTTGGAGCAACCACAGTCCAAGGACAAGGCAAATGAAGGCTCAGATCCCTCCGAGATGAAGATCTTAATCAAGTTAACATCCTGGTTTGTTGTCCATCATTTGTGGTCCCATGATCTAATAGCCATTGCCACAGATGTCTGTGGGTCAGAGCACCCACCGAATGCCACTCCGGCCCATTACGATAATTACATCCACCTTGCTCCTGATTAAGTGCCACCATCCAGCCTCTGTTATTCCAGAATCCTATCATTTCTATGGACACTAGGGAACCTAGTTCCATGGAAGCATCTCCTATCCAAGCCCAGCCTGTTTCCCCTTGCCAGGGCATTCTGTATTACCTTGTTGAGTTAAGTGTTTTCTTTGGACCTGCCTAAGGAACATGATCAGATAGTATGTTCTCTAGCCCCATAAAATAAATCCCTTCTAATATTCTTTCTTCTTGAAGACTTCTGACCTTGATACTCTGCCAAAGCCATTCTTGCATATTTATCTAATTTACTGTAGGTCATATTCATGTCCAAGATTCAAGAAAATATCCCTGCAGTATATTAGGACCAGGTTAGTAGGATATTAAATCCTGAGTTATGAATAGTGCTCCCATGTTAATAAAATCTCCCCCATCCAGCCTCATTATTCTACCACTCCTGGCCCCATACCTTCAAGATCCAGTCCCCAACATACTCCTCTGTTCCTATTGGTACATATTAGCTAGGTCCTGGGATTATTTGTCTGAGTATTTCCTCCCAGAACAAGGATATCCCTGATTACATTATGCTAGGATTGCATCTAGTTGTTCTAGAGGCAGGAGGTGTAGAGGGCAGAGCAGATTCCAAAGAGGATAAGCATCATTTGGGGAGGCATGAACCTCAGCCAGATCTTTGCATGGTCTCCAAACAAGGGAAGGCTGTTCTAACAAGGCATTAGTTCTGCCTGTCCAGAGGATCAGGGAAATTCAGGGGTCCAAAACTGTCAGGCTCATCCACCCAGATGTTCCCATCACAGATCTCAGGGTCCTATTCTTCCCATATGAGGGTGCTGACTTTGGCCCTAAACACTTGTCGAGGGTACACAGAAGAAGACCTACCATGAACGATATAGAATAAGGAACTTATATAAGCGTTTGACCTCACACAGATATGGGAGTTAAACCTTCTATGTAATACTGATGGAAAAGCCCATACAAGGATGCATTAATCGACTCAATCTAATCTGGACCTTTTGAGGAATGTATGGAATGCCCCTCAAAATTTTCCACCCTCAGGTCACTACAGAGAAGCATTTATTATCAGCTTCCATCCCCCAACGCAGAAGCCTGCCCCAGTGGGCCATTCACTCTGTACACTTCCGGGATATGCACTTGTGCTTTGTTGAGCCAGCTCCCCCTAGGATCCTAAAGCTTAGAGCAGGAGTCCATGTCCTGGGTCAGAAAGTGAAAAATGTGCGGGATGTGTACCTGAAATCAGACACCGTCAAACTGAGGTGAGTTAGTGAGCTGAAGCCCACACAGAATCGTTGGCCCCAGCAGGACTCTGGAGTGAGGCAGACAGGATAGGGGCCTGTGCACCAACAATTGTCAGAGACAACGCTAACCACAGGTGTGCTGGGAGAAGTCAGTGAGATGCACAAAATGCTTGGCAGATCTCCTAACACATAAAGCTCAAAAAATGATAATTATTACCATTAGGTTAGACACTGATATAAAGACTGTGATAATGGCAATGGGTGAGCAAGAAACAGATAAAGGACGTATTTCAGAGTTATAAACGGACAGAATGCGGAGAGCGAATGGGTAGGCAGGGAGAATGTGAGGTAGAGGAGGAGGTCCAGGATGTTTCTAGCTAGGGTCCTGGCAGGATGGAGAATGACAGTGCCACTAAATATAATATGAAAAGCTGGAGGAAGAAGCATTACTCAACTTGAGAGTGTAAGGGACCTGTGGGCTACCCACATGTTTTATGCTCAGCAGACAGTTGGAAGTAACTGATCAGAAACTCAATGAAGAGAGCTAAGCTGAAAACAGACTTGGATAGTAGTTCAAGCCATGATGATGTTGGAGTTCCCAGGAAGAGCATGTACATTTACAAGAGGGATGACAGAGGATTATCAACATTTACGAGCCATGCAGAGAGATGGAGGCCAGGGAGATGGGGGACGGAGATGGGACAGCTAGCGAAAGAGAAGAACCAGGAGGAAGGGCACGGTGTCCCTGGGTAAACAGAAGACAGTACCAACACTTGAGTACCAACTGCTCTGAAAGAGGTTAAGTCAACCAGAGACGTTTCCACTGGATCACGAAAATAGGGAGACCTCAGGGACTTTAGAGGGAACCGTTATGCCGGGCAGACTGAGATGGAAGCCTGATGTTACAGCACATCAAAGACTGAATGGGAGATAAAGAAGTAGAAACAGCTGTATAAACTGCTCTCTCAAAAACGGGTGGAAAAGAGAACGACAGCAAAAACTAGAGGGCCACCAAAGATTTTTTTTTTTAACAAGACGATTCAAATGTGTTCGTGGGAAGGAGAGTTTGAGGATGAGGGAAAGGTGGGGGGAATGGAGTAAGCTCTCTGAGGAAGTGGAAGATTGCAAAAAGAGGTGTGAGAGCACAATCTGACTCAATCCTCTTTACTTAATATGCTTGGATTTATTTTTAATACACCAACTAGGAAATATGTATTTAGCATCTAATTTGCTGAGACCAACCTAATAAAGTTATAAAATAACTTTTCTTATGAAATCTTGTCTTTTCTTACTCAACATTACAAAAACATAAGCTTCTTGGATTAATTTTAGCTTCAGTCAAAAGGTGACAATTGTATGCAGTGAGAAACAAATCTTCCTCTGCTATTTTAGTTCTTTTTTCTTTTTGTCTGGGGGAAATAAATGATTTCTAAAATCATTTATCAGATAAGCTCTAACCTAGGGGGTGTCCAGCACCATATTGACAGCACACACATAGCTTCGAATTCTAGAATCTTTAACCCCCATCTGCAGGGTCCAATGAGCCCAACTGCAGGGAATGTACTTGGGCTGGAAAATACGCTAAATAGCTAGCACATCAGGTTCTTTTTAACTGCCAGGTGGTAAGCTATTCTGAAGCTGTTTAGATTTGTGGTTGGGCCTCAAACCATGTCTCTGGACAGCATTCTGCTGAAGGCAGAACAAAGTTATATTTAATATCTGTGTACTTTAAAACAATGCTGCCCACTTTTCTCTTATTGCCGGGGTCACTTACCTTGAAGACTCACTGTACTTTTGGGGTATAAAACAGCAGTGTTTACTTATCCAACTGATTTTGGAATGACATGATTGGGCCAATGTGAAAACTGAGTCAAGAGGAAAACAAATGCTTGTAAAGCAGTAACAAACAGCCTTTTTTTCCAATACGTGTACCAAATAAATTTAACTTAGAAGAACTGAACTAAATATAAAACACTTCAAAAAGAAGAAAAAGAACATTATGCTTACTAAGAATTTTGGCATGATCCAGAGAACATGTTCAGAGAACTGACCTCTGTGAAAGCACAGAAGCATTTCAATGGCTCTGCCTGAAAACCTCCTTTCTGTAAGCTGTTCTACAACATTCCGTAAACTCTCATCTTATAGCGTGTACATTGTGTTAACTTTCTGCATGTTTTTCTATATCTAAGAATTTTTAAAAGACCAGAATAACAATTTTTTAAAACAATGAAGTGATTTTTCTCTTCTTGAATAAAGAATTGCCTTTGCTTCACAATTCACAGAGGAGAAAAAAATACACGGGCTCAAAACTCCCGTATCTTCCTGCCACCAAATCTACAAAGGCACCTGTATCCTCTCCCTCTTCCCTTTTATTATACTAGAAATAGTGGGCTTCTCTTATCAGAGGCCAATCTCTGCCCTCACTTCATGTCCCCCTTCCTCTCAGGGACCTTGCTGCCGTCACCCATCCACCCTCGCTGGTGTAGTTTCAATCTCTCTCTGTAGTGGATTCAGATTAGTGGTATCTAGCATGTTCTAGCACCACTCATCTTAAAACAACAAAAAACACCCACCTCGAACCCCCCATTTCTCTCCGGCTAAGTCTCTCTCTTTAATCTCCTCCAGAACCAAGTTTCTCAAAGTTGTTTTCACTTGCACCCATCCCTCATCCTGTTCCATTTCTGGCTTATCCCACCAACTCACCACCACAGTTGCTCCAGGTAAGGTGGGAAGTTTCTCAAAAGTTCTTGTACTTACTTCCTGGGTAACCCTGAACAAGTCATGGAACCTCTCAAAGACTCAGTTTCCCCATCTATAAAACTGTAATAATAATACTCACTTCATAAGGTTGTTGTTGGATTCAATGAGTTGGCGATAGGACCTACTAGGTGGCACAAGGCAGGCTTCCATTATCCTTGATTACTATCACCACATATGTTCATCAGAATATAGCAAAGGCATCTCAAACTTGCTTTGATCCACATAAAACTGGGTCCTATCTTTTCCGCCCACCCCATATGCCTCATCCCTGGTTCACCATCTGTGAGTTCTAAGGCAGCATTCTAAGATGAGCCCCCCATGACCCTTTTCATGATCTCCTCCCCTTGAGTGAATGAATATGATATCACTCTTGCAATCAAGGGATTTTTACAGATATAACTAAGGTCCCAAATCATTGACGTCATGATAAGAAGATTATCTAGGTAGGCCTGACCTAATGACACAGCCTAGAGAAGAGGATCTAGAAGTCAGAGAGTCCAAGCACGGAAGCGCTTGAATTTCCATTGCCTAAAGATGGAAGGGCCAAAGGAAAAAGAATGCAGATGGCTTCTACAAGCTGACAGGGGCCCCCGGCTGCCAGCCAGCAAGGAAACCAGGACCTCAGGCCAACAACTAGAGGAACTAAAATCTGCCAACTACAAGAATGAGCTTGGAAGTGGATTTTTATCCAGAGCCTCCAGATAAGAACAGTGTGGCTACCACCTTGACTTCAGCCATGCTGGGAGGACTTTTAACCCACCAAACTGTGAGCTAATAAATGGGTGCTATTACAACCCCTAAATCTGTGGTAATTTGTTATGCAGCAATAGAAAATTAATACACCAGTTGAACAAAAAACACCTTCAAATATATATTTGTTCCAGCCGGAAAACCCCCACCAATATCACACCAAGTTCTGCTGATTCTATCTCCTAAATACATCTCAAACATATTCACAATTCTTAATCTGTTCCCTACCCCAAATTGTATGTCCCATCTGAACTTCTGCAACAGCTCTTAACTGGTTTACCTTCTCACAATTCTCCTGACCATTCAATCCCTCACAGCAGTGGGAGCCATTTCTTAGAGTGCAAAACTCGTCTTGGAAAAATCCTTCATGACCTCACACTGCACTCAGGATAATACCTGAACACCTTATCATAACCTTCAAATGCCTCACAAAGTGGCCCTGGCTACCTCTGCAGCCTCATTTCCTGTGACTCACCTGCTTGGATATGATGCAGGAGCCACAGAGGCCTGTCTTCCAGTGTGCCAAGCCATTTCCCACACTAGGACCATCTGTGTCACTTCTTCCACTCAGCACCCAGTGATAGCCAGGGCCTCAGCTTGAATGCTACCATTTCACAGAAGCCTTTCCTCACCCCTAACATGATGCCAGGCCACCCAATTAGACTGTCTCACAGAGCCCTGTATTTCTTCACAGAGTTTTTCACAATTGCAAACACATAGTTGGTTGTATGATTATGTATTTAAGGTCTTTCTCTTAGATATAGCTCAGTGAGGGTGGGAGCCATACCTAATTTGTTCCTTGCGAAAACCCAGCATCTGGTACGGTGCCAGAAACATAGCAGGAATTCAACAATCTTTAATGGATGAATAAAACTATGCCTATTTTGCCCAACTTATACATGGCAAAATTAGGTCAAGATTATGAGGTTATTTGTAAATGTGTGGACCATTAGATTTATCTTAATCTAGCCATAATTATGATGCTTCCTTACAAAACAAATGATGTAAATATAAAGGACAAACGGGGCAAGTTCATGGGAAAGTGTCAGGGCAAATCTGCTAGGATTCAGCATTCATGCCCTCTTAAGGAAACAACATATTTAGATATGAGGTGCAACATTATCCTTACTGCATATTTTGAATAGTTTTTCCTTTAGGAAAAACATAATTTCACCCCAGCACTGATGCGGTTAGAGGACAGAGTGCTTCAGTTGACTGAATTTTCTAGCTAACGAAGGGATATTCCACCAATGTAAATAACCACCTGGTACAAAGACAGCCCTGTGTATGCTCTCCACCCTTCTGCCAATAGAATTCGTTTTTAAAAGTATGCCTCGGGGCGCCTGGGTGGCTCAGTCGTTAAGAGTCTGCCTTCGGCTCAGGTCATGATCCCAGGGTCCTGGGATCGAGCCCCATATCCGGCTCCCTGCTCCACGGGAAGCCTGCTTCTCCCTCTCCCACTCCCCCTGCTTGTGTTCCCTGTCTCACTGTGTCTCTGCCAAATAAATAAATAAAACCTTTTAAAAAAATAAAAAATAAAAAATAAAAAAATAAAAGTATGCCTCTATCTTATTGATTTCTCATTATTTCTCTCATTTTATCATTTTTAAAAAAAAATCAAAAGTGCTATTAGTTAATCAAAGACCTCACTTATTTTCTTTTAGGAGAAATATAAAAATAGCAAGAACACCATATGACAAAGATTTTATTTAAGAAGCAAAACACTGAATAGAAAGTCAAATATCTTCCCATATTGTCCATATTGGGTTTATACTTTTTGTATATAACTGCATTTAATTCCTCCCATGGTCCAGAAAAGGTTCAAGACAAATTATTTGGATTAACTAAAGCATAAGAACGAAGAAAGAAAAAGAAGAAAGATTAGAGACATAAAATGGTATTAGAAAGAGGCTTAAGATGCATGCCAGGCCACAATTTTATGTGATACAGGCTTGAGCTGTGAAGCTTTCTAGCCCCAGTTTGATAAAAGAGGGACCCACTTCACAGCATTCCTATGGAAAACAGAACAGCTGGTCAAAAGCAGCTTAGCTACGGTTGGTTGGTACTAAGATCAGAAAGGAATGTCTTCTTGGGGATTCCTTAGAGAGGACACCATTCTACTTCTACTAAGAACACTTGTTACCAGTCTCTACTAAAATAGTTGCTTAAATAACTGAGTGCTCCACATTGTTATCATACCCAGTTACCCAGGCCTGGGGCAAAATGATCTCTTGCCTCATCCAATCTTAAGCACAATTTATTAGTTTCCTATTATTGCTGTAAAAAAAAAAAAAAATCAACATAAACTTCATGGTTTATTAACAACCCACATTTGTCTTCTTGCAGGCCTGGAGATCAGAATTCTGAAACTGGATCTTACAGAGCTAAAATCAAGGTGATAGCTGAGCTGCGCTCTTTGGGGACACTAGAGAAATATCTAATTGGCAGCTTCCAGAAGATGCCCGTACTCCTTGGCTCATGGCCCCCTTCCAGCAATGGCATCGATCCAGGCTCTGTTTCCACTGCCACATCCCCTTCTCTCCCTCTGCTGTCATCTCACATCCCCCTCTCTGAGTCTGACCCTCCTGTCTCCCTCTTATAAGGACCCTGTGATTACATGGGGCCCACTTGGATCATCTAGGATAATCTCATCTCAAGAGACTTAACTCAATCACATCTGCAAGGTCTCTTTGCCACGCAAGGAAACATATTCACAGGTTTCAGGTTAGGACACGGACATCTTGAGGGGTGTGGGTATCTTTATTCAGCCTACCACACAAGACTCCATCATTTATCTATTTGCAGCTACCTAAATTTTAAGGATGGTGTCAGAAAACAGAAAACAGCAATGCAAGGCCAAACCTATATGGTAACAGTAAAGCTACCAATAGGGAACTTAATAAAAAAAGTTTTAATTCAAGAGTTAATCACAGAATCCTTTTAAGTAGCAAGTTCACCTTCTGTATTCCAAATAATGTGATATACAAAAATATTATTTACACAATTTTTTTGTCAGGAACACACTGGTTATAAAAAGAAGCACACCTACACAAAAACTTGAGTGTGAAGTAAAGTAACTGCAATACCAAGTACTGTACTAAAAATTGGGAACTTTACTTCCCTTCTCTCTTGCAGTCACAGGGGAGAATGCCTACTGAATATTAAAAAAAAAAAAAAAAAAAGTGAGATAGCCAGCTCATTCAGTACTTTAGGAAGGTATAAAGTCCAGGCAGCTTACTTGATTTTTGGAGAAACAGCTACAGCTGAACCCAAAGGGACACCGCTAGGGACAAACATAATGAGGGAAAGATTCTATTTTAGACCCTATTCATCTTCCCTGACAAACCAGAGGAATGTAGGAGTGCTCACACCTTTGAGGTGCATAAAGAGATCTGTAAATCATTATGGGAGCTCAAAGGAAATAACTGTGACAACCCCTCCCTCTCACTGCATTCTGGGACTGACTTCTTTCAACAGTGTATTTAATTGCGAAGTTTCAGTCAACACATGATGTTATTATGTTAGATTTTTTCCCTAGAGGAGTTTTCACCAAGCATCAGCTTCTTTTTCACAGGAAGAATTCAATCCTGCCCACCAAACCACTTATGTCTCCAGGAAGCTGAGGTTTCAAGATTCTTTCTTGCTATGGAGTAGAGATTAATGTTGGGTCTGATAGGACAGGAGACTTGCCACCTGAGAAGGTTTTCTCCCCAGTAGACTGCAAATACAAAACATACTTGAATCCCTCTTGACTTAAGGACTGAGGACTGAGATTTATCCCAGGAATGCAAGATTGGCTTAACATCCCCAAATTAATTAATGTAATACACCACATCAATAAAACAAAAAACAAACACCACATGATCATCTGCATCGATGCAAAATAAGCATTTGACAAAACCCAATGCCTTTTCATGATAAAAACACCCAAATAGACTAGGAAAAAAAGAGAAATTCCTCAACTTGATACAGGGCATCTATGAAAAACCCACAGCTAACCTCATATTTAATGGTAAAAGACTAAATCCTCCCCCCTAAGATCAGGAACAAGGCAAGGATGTGTGCTCTCACCAGTTCTACTGAACATTGTACTAAAGGTTCCAGCCAGGGCAATCAAGCAAAAAAATTAAATAGAAGACATGCACATTGAAAAGGAAGAAAATCTTATTCTTTTTTTTTTTTAAAGATTCTATCTATTTATTTGAGAGAGAGAGAACGAGAGACAGAGAGCACGAGAAGGAAGAGGGCAGAGGGAGAAGCAGACCCCCTGCAGAGCAGGGAGCCCTATGCGGGACTCGATCCCGGGACTCCAGGATCATGACCTGAGCCGAAGGCAGTCGCTTAACCAACTGAGCCACCCAGGCGCCCGAAAATCTTATTCTATTTGCAGATCTTATAAGTAGAAAACTTGTAAGTTTCTTTTAAGTAGAAAATCCTAAGACATCCACTAAAAACTATTGGAACGAATAAACTAATTCAGTAAGGTTGCAGGATACAAGATAACATACAGAAATAAATTATATCTCTATATATTTACAATGAACAATCCAGAAATTAAAGTAAAAAAATCCTTTTACAATAAAATATTTAGGAATAAAGTTGACAAAAGAAATACAAACTTATACTTTGAACACTACAAAATGTTGGGCGCCTGAGTGGCTCAGTCTCTTAAGCATCTGCCTTTGGCTCAGGTCATGATCCCAGGTCCTGGATAGTCTGCTTCTCCCCCTGCTTATGTACATTCTCTCTCTCAAATAAATAAATAAAATCTTAAAAAAAAAGAAAAGAAAAGAAAACTATAAAATGTTGTTAAAAGAAATGATCTAAGTAAATGAAAAAACATTTCATGTTCCTGGATCAGAAGACTTAATATGCTAAAATGGCAATAGTCCCAAAACTGACCTACAGGTTCAATGTGATCCCTACCAGAATGCCAGTTGGCTTCTTTGCAGAAACTGAGAAGCTAATCCTAAAATTCCTATGGTAATTCAAGAGACCCAGAATAGCCAAAACCATTTGGAAAAAAGAAAAATAAGATTGGAGGACTCACGCTTCCAAACTTCAAAACTTACTAAAAGGTTACAGTAGTCAACACAGTGTGGTGCTGGCATAAGGCTAGACAGTCTAGAAATAAATCCATATATCTACGGTCATTTGATTTTTGTCAAGGGTGCCAAGACAATAAAATGGGGAAAGAATAGTCTTTCAACAAATGGATCAAAAACCTAAATGTAACAGCTCAGACCATAAAACTCTTAGAAGAAAACAGGCATAAACCTTCTTAACGTTGGGTTAGTCAATGATTTCTTAGATACAACACCAAAAGCACAAGAAACGAAAGAAAAGAGATAAACTGGACTTCATCAAAATTAAAGACTTTTGTGCCTGTAAGGATACCATCAAAAAAACAAAAACAGAAACAAAAAAGCAAAAAAACTCACTTTATGGGAGAAAATATTTGCAAGTCACATATCTGGTAAGAGACTTATATGTAGAATACATAAAGATTCACATTTCAATAATAAAAAGACAAATTAACCAATTAAAAATTGGCAAAGGATCTGAACAGACATTTCTCCAAACATACACAAATGGCTAATAAGCACACAAAAAAACGCTTAACGTCATTAGTCATTAGGGGAACACAAATCAAAACCACAGTGAGATACCATCTCATACTCACTAGGATGGCTACAAGCAAAAAGATAATAACGAATGTTAACAAGGATGTAGAGAAACTGGAGCTCTTGTACATTGCGACTGGGGGTACAGCCACTTTGGAAAAGTTACAAAGTTAAACACAGACTTACCATGTGATCCAGTAATTTTACTCTTGGAATGTACCCAAGAGAAACAAAAACATAGATCCACACAAGAAACTTGTACACAAATTTACATAGCAGCATTATTCACAATAGCCAAAAGGTGAAAACAACCCAAATGTCAGTCAACTAATGAGATAAACAAAATATGGCATATCCATACAATGGAATAGTATTGTCAATTTAAAAAAAATGAAGTGAAGATACATGCTGTAACATGGATGAATCTTGAAAACACTATGTTCAGGCTACATATGTAAAATTCTATTATATGAAATGTCCCTAGGCAAATGTACAGAGACAGAAAGAACTAGCAGTTGCCTAATGCTGGGGATGAGTGGTGAAAATGTGGAGTGGCTGATATAAATGGGCAAGACGTTTCTTTTTAGGGTGATGGAAACACTCTAAAATTAGATTGTGGTGATGGTTGTATAACTCTATAAATACACTAAAAATTCACTAAATTGTACAATTAAAACAAGTGGATTTTATGTAAATTATATCTCAAAAACTCTGCTTAATAAACATTGCTGCACGGCGCCTGGGTGGCTCGGTTAAGTGACTGCCTTCAGCTCAGGTCATGATCCTGGAGAAGCGGGGAGTCTGCTTCTCCCTCCGACCCTCTCCCCTCTCATGCTCTCTCTCTCTCCCAAATAAACAAACAAAATCTTTTTTAAAAATTAAAATAAAAAAACAAACATTGCTGCATCTACCTTGCTCTTTCTCTCCAATCACTTGTTCTGGCGGAGCCAGCTGTCACGTCATGAGGACATTCAAGCAGCTGTATAGAGAGGTCCCCATGGAAGGAAATGAAGCATCCTGCCAACAACACGAGAGTGAGCTGTCCTAGAAGGGGAGAATCTCCAGCCCCAGACAAGTAAATCTTCAGGCGACTGCAGTCTCACGAGAGATCCTGAGTCAGAACCATCAAGCTAAGCATCTCCTGAATTCCTGACCCACAGAAATCATGTTGCTTTAAGCCACTAAGTTTTGGGGTAATTTGTTACACAGCAATATATAATTAATACCCCTTCCTTGACCCTCTCTTCAGTGTTAGGCTCTCTCTCCTGATGAAGGACATCTAAGGAAATGTCTTCCCAGCAACCCTTCCTCTCCTAAGAGTTTGGTTTCACCCCCATCCGCATGTTCACTGTAGTAGCTGTCATGTTAGTAAATCATGATCCCATTCCCTGGCCTAACTGATAATCTGAAAGTAGGCATCTGACCAAAGCCAGATAGAAATTTCTATACCTGAAGCTGTGGAAAAGGCAGTATCTCTCCAACACCTAAAGCTGTACGATGTAAAACTTGGGGTCTGTCAGCAGCCATGTTCTTTCCCATGTGGGAAAAAGTAGATGGCAGTGGAGAAGGATGAAGCCCATCACATGGAAATAAGAAAAGATTCAAGATGGAGGGAGTACAGAACATATGTCTCTGGTTCCAAGGATTCCTGATGCAACCCTGCCCTTCCAGTGGAAGAATGTATCTGTCTTGTGACCCCACCATGTACAACAGCACTCAGTACTTAAGAGATAATGAAATATTTATGAAATAAATGAATGGGTAAGATAATCCAATATCCTTCCTATAATACCCCCCTCTTTCTCTCTCTCTTTGCTGTTGTTCAACAGAGAGATTTGATTATTTGAAAACTAAAAGTCCTAACCTCTTTTTTGCTACCTTTATACTCTATATCTCTCTATTATTATACTTACAGCAATATATCCTAATTACTGGCTCACATGGCTTCCTGCCCTACTATCACGGGGCAAGATATTTGCTTAGTCATTTTTGGTATCATCAGCACCATTTAGTCTAGAAAACAGAAAGTGTCAAGAAATATATGTTTAACTGATGTGATCAATCCTTTACTCTTCATTCTTCAGTTTTTATAATTAATGTCCCCAATTTATCAACCACCTAACATTTACAAGATACTGGGAAACACGATAAACCACTGCTTGTTGCTTGGTCATGCATTTTCATCAATTCAATGAATTCATGCAACAAATATCTGAGTACCTACCATATGCCAGGGGCTGAAAATGGATCAAGGACATGGTGTCTGCCCTCAAGAACCCTACAGTCTAGCACAGACAAGTACACCGATTATTACACTGTGTTAGATGTTACTGAAGATATACACATAGGCTGCTAAGCAGTAGCAGGGATCATGGGGAGTTCTACTTCAGAAGGCAAGACATACACAGAAAAAGATGACAGCCAGCAATGTGACATAGGCTAAGCACCAAATGAGTGATTTGTTTTCCAAGTTACATGGGGCTAGTCTGCACACTTTAAGAAAAGGTACCACCATGGAGTGATTTTCAGACTTTACATGCAACCAACAACTCCTGAGCGCCTCACGTGTGCCAAGCAAACTGCTTCGCACTCTTTGAACAGGCTCGCATTCAACTCTCACATTTTGTAGTCGAGAGGTATGAGTCTGAAAGAATGAAGTGACTTGCCCAAGTCTACACAGCAAGTAAGTGGCAGAGCTAGGATTTAGAATGAAGTCTTCCAATTCCATGTCCGAGTATACCATGCCATGCAATCTACACACCTGGAACACTTTCCATGTGGCTTTCATTGGCTTTTCATTCATCCTAGAGCACACAATACAGTGTTGGGCACATATGGGCAATCACCAACTGCTGACTTGATATGGCTATAATGTTTGTCCACGTTTTGAGAAGCAAAGGACCACAACAGATCAAATTACTTTGGTGCCTATTATAACATCATGTGCTGACAAGAGTGCAGTTGGCTGAAGATGAGCAAATCTTTCAAGCTATATTTTAACAGTACTTTTGACCACTATATCCAGTCAGTTGCTCCAATGTTCAGTAATAAATCAAAATGACTGTTCATTTCCTTTGACAGTTAACAGTACTAATGAATTCAGTATAATCTCACCATCTATCAGAAAAATTTCTAAAACGCAAACTTGAAGGTGATGATTCACATGGTTAGCCAGGAAGGAGAAGTAAAGCAGTCCTCATTGCTTTCTACAAAACTAGCATTGTTTGCAAAACCCAGAAACTGAGCAGTTGGTTGACTACTAATAACAAGTAGGTTGCTCTCTGGTCATTTAGCAAAAAGCTGCTTGTTGCACCATGGTCAGTGGCTGAGGAGCATATGACTTCAAGTAGCTTTTGTGATACAGCATAATTCTACCTATATAAATCAGTGAATTGTTACATAAGATTTTTAAAAAAGACAAAATCTCCATATCAAAGACCACCTGACATTGAGCCTGGCACAAATCAGATATTAATACTGAATAAATGTTTACTGAAAAAAAAATGATTTAATGGCCTTTTGAAAACGTAAGTTGTCTACTAAACGAAGAGAGAAAAATCAAACCAACCAAACCCACACAGATTATGTTAGGAACTCAAAAAAAAGATTATGGGGTAACTAGTTCAAGATACGTAAGAAATTCACAACGACAAAAAAAAAAAATGTTGAAATGAGTAAACATGCATTTGACAACCCTCTTAAATTAAATCACCACACTGGCACTCTGTGGAATGCTAACCAGCCATCTCATTAGTAATAAAAACAAAAAGAACAGGTGACAGATCTAACTTTACAATCTGTTCAAAATGGTAACAAGGTGTACTTGGCATACACCTGAAATCTGCTGCATAAGCTCTGTGTCTACATAATAAAAGAGGATCTCTATATGCCAAACAAGCTGAATCATAAACGTTCATAAATGCTCACACGAACATTGAATAGTAATAACGAACTCTTTAAATGTATTAAAATGTATTGTCCAGAAATGAAAAAATATCTCTCATACCAGATTGGGCTCCACAAATCTAAACCCAAACTGTACTGATTAGTCCAAATAAACATTTTCCAAAATGAACAACTCGGACCCACACAACGAATAAAGTAATCTAACAAGTATAAAGCTTGGAGCAACTCTAGTGATCTAAAACGTTAGAACATTAGAACGTGAGCGCTTAAGCGGACTGGTTTAATCGCTTTTACTTAGAGCTTTACATTTACAGAGCCTTCTTCTCAAGAGACCTCTGAAAGAATTCAAGGCCAAGTATAGCATTTCATGATAATTGCAAATAAAAGCGCTCAGACCCTGAGCCCGCGATCCCTCTCTGCCTCACTACAGTCCGGACTCATGAAAAGCCCTGGGGACAGCCACCCCTTGAGCTCGTACAGGACCCCGGCACCTCAGGGGATGGTTCCACAAACCCCCACCGGGACCACCTCTAGGGAAGCAGAGGAGTGGAGGAGAAGCGAGTCAGGCTCCAAAACAAAGCGTCGTTCACCCCACACGGAGGAAGGCGCACCTTTCGCCCCGGACAGAATGCAGTGACAGATCAGTCACCTGTGCGGGAAGGGGGCGCGAAGACATCCTCAGAGACTAGTGCCAACAGGCAGCTGTCCGCCGCTTCGCGGGCCCCAACGCCCCGCGCCCGCAGCGCATTCCCGGGCTGGGGAAAACTTTCGGTCCGCGCCCCCCGGGTGCGCCCCCACCGCCTGGGACCCCCCGGCTTCAGCCCCGCCCGCGAGGCCCCGCCCCGGGCCCGCCCCCCGCGCCCACTGCCCGGCCCCGCGCCCCCGGCCCGCGCGGGCACCCGCATGCCCTCGGGGCGCGCCCCCGCGCCGGGCCCGGCCGCCAGAGGGCGGGGTCGCTCACCCGTCCGCAGCTCGTGCTTGACAGTGAGGAGCTGCTCTCCCCCGGCGCCGCCGTCCCCGCTGGTCCCCGCGGCGCCGTCGCCGCTGCCGCCCTCCTCCATCTTCTCCCTTTTCCGATCCCGCGGGGTCCTACGCGGGGATCCGGGAGACAGCGGACGCCCGGCCCCTCAGAGGTCCCGCCGCAGCCCCAGGAGCCGGGGTGCGGCAGCTCCAGAACTCGGACGCAGCGACGAGTCTCTTTCCCGCTCTGGCCGCACGGTTCGCTCCTCCGCCTCCTCCCCCTTCGGCGGGCACCGCTAGTACCGCGCAACCAAACCGCCCCCTGCTCCGCCGCCTCCTCCTTCGGGCCGCTCCGCCCACAGTCAGCAAGGTAGAGGAGCCATTCTAGCCGCTATCGCTTATTGGGCACAGGGCGCGCGCATCTGTCAACGCCGGCTCTCATTGGGCAGTCCTCTCTGACGCTTCGGGAGCCGCCCCGCCCCGCTCCTCGAATTGTTGTTGCTTGGCGGGGAGGCAGGAGAGGGAGAAACGCTACCACTCCGATTGGTGAGAACTGAGATTCTGCCCCGCCCATTTCCGCTGGTGCGCACGCGCATTCAGGACGTTCCCTTCCCTGACCTCCCCAGAACGGTCACACCCCTTATTCCCCAGCTTCGATCTGTTAGTAAACAGTGTCTAGTAGTCAGGAGGACTCGGAGTCAGTGATTGGCTATTGCTGAAAGAGGCGGGGATGACTGATTGGAATGTTTGGTCCGCCAATCACCGTGGAACAGAGGAGGGGCCTGAAGGGAAGCTCATCTCACACACGTGTTTGCGGATATCTGAGGGTCCCAGCGGGCGATCCGCAGAGGTATGCCCAGCTGGAAGACGGCGTGTCTTAGGAAGGTGTTACTTGAGCTAGTGTGCTCTATACCAGTTAAGTGGAATTTGTGCGTAAGTGCAGGTAGTTCTTAGACATTGCAAAAATTCACGATCCCAGCTCGCCATGAGGACGTTTGCAAAGGATAGGTATTTCCATTTTGTACAAGATACATACAAGGCACCAAGTGGATACAGAGATTAATAAAATACAATATAATCCCTGCCCCTAAACAGCTTTCAATACAAACGTGAGAAACAATTTGTATATACACAGGAAATATAAAGCAGAATTTGGAAGAAAAAAAAAACTCATACAAACAGAGAATGACATAGATGGCAATAATTATTCTCCGTAGGGGAACTGGGGAAGGCTTCTAGGGCAGGGAGGAATTTGAGATAACCAACTTAAAGGATGGGTAAGAGAAATATCAGCAGCAGACATTTCATGCAGAAATGGTAACTGTGAGCATCAGCCTAGAGGTAGAGAAGGCAAGGGTGGGTTAAATGATTGATAAGACTGGATGGAAGTATGACCTAAGAGAGAGAGCTAAAAAGGTAAGGTGCTGTCAGACAATGGAGAACATTGACTACCATACTAAACAGTGCAGGTTTTATTTAGTACAGGTTGGGGAGTCCCAAAGAGTAGTTACAATATCAAAGCTGTTCTTTTGGAAGTTAGCTTCAGTTACAGTGAGAAGGATGGACTTAGGAGAGGAGAAAGATAGCAGGGCAAGAATACTGTTGCAAAGATAGAACTGTTAACCTGGAAACGAAAATAGCCATTTATTTTACCAGCAAAAAGAGTTTATTCAGGAATAGCAAAGAATTACAACTTGGGATGCATAAGCTGTGGTAAAACTATAGGCAACTCTGGGACGCCTGGGTGGCTCAGTCGTTAAGCGCCTGCCTTTGGCTCAAGTCATGATCCCAGGGTCCTGGGATCGAACCCCGCATTGGGCTCCCTGCTCGGCGGGAAGCCTGCTTCTCCCTCTCCCACTCCCCCTGCTTGTGTTCCCTCTTTCGCTGTGCCTCTCTCTGTCAAATAAATAAATAAGATCTTTAAAAAAAAAAAAAAACTATAGGCAACTGCAATAATCAAAGGAGAGGAATGTTTTTTAATGGAGAAGGAGGAAGTTGGCAGGGGTTGTTTTGAAGGAAAGTTCATTGGAGAAAAGCAAGAGTTCAGGAGGATGGTGGTTTCTCATTGGCTGAGTTGCATGGGTAGTCAATTTCATGTAGGAGAGGCAATGTACATCTTTCCCTGTTGGAGCCTATAAGGGAGGATTCTTTCCTCTTGTCTATTCACCTATTGGAGTCGGTAATTGCCAATTTTTCCCCCTAATTGCTGTGGAATGTAGGCTCCCCCTTCTCGCCTCCTGGCTCCACTTTGGTGAGGTTTCCTTTTTTTGATTTTCACAGAATTTATGGGGGCCTAATTTCTGGCAGTGGACCTGAGAATGGGAAAGGGGGAAGATTAAAGATGGGCATTTGGATGTATTTCACATAGAAGTGACCTTTTAAACTAAGCATGGATTAGGTCAAAATCAGCAAACACTCTCTGTAAAGGATCAAGCAATAAATATTTTAGGCTTTGCAGGCCAAGTGGTCTCTTTCACAGCTACTCAATTCTGCTATTGTACTGTGAAAGCAGCCATAGACAATAAGTAAACTAATGGGTATGGCTATGTTCCAATAAATCTTTATTTATGGACATTGCAGTTAAATTTCACATAATTTTCATATAATAAAGTATATTCTTCTCCTTGTAATTCTTTTCAACCATTTAAAAATATAAAAGCCATTCTTAGCTCTTGGGCTATAAAAAGCAGGCAGTAACCAGATTTTGCCTGCAGGCCATAGTTTGCAGACTCCTAGATTAGACTGCCATCGAAGAGAAAGCAGAGAAGGCTTGACAACCCCTCCAGGTTGCCTGAGCAACCTAGGCTTACCTGTCTGGAACATTTATCCCACTAAACCATGACTGTCGACTCACTTGCTTTTCTCCTGCATAAGTAGTGTGCTATTTGGAACCAGGGAATGACTGCATGCAATTGTTCATTTGTTCACTCAACAACTTTTGCACCACCTATATAGCAAGTATTGTGAAAGACACTAGCAACACAGTGGAAGCAAAACAGATATAATCCTTGCTCTCATAGAGCCTACAGTCTAGAAATGGAAATAAATATTAAGTAATCACATAAAGAAACATAAATTTTCCGTAGTGATCATGTTGTAAAGGAAAACAAAAGGCTGCTACAATAAAATATAATTGGGAGGGCTGATTTAGGTTGGAGGAACCTGAAGGCCTTAATAAGGAAGTATTATTTAAGCTGATTCTTTAAAGATGAGTAGGTTTTAACCAGGATGTGGCAGGAACTGGTCTGCTGCTCACCAATCTCATTTCCTCTTCCTGGACACACAGGAAAACTACTTTTTTTCCCCCTTTGCAGTTAGGTGAGGGTCATGTGACTGTGATCTGGCCAATGGGGTGTGGGCAGACATGGTATGAGCCATTTCCAGGCCTGGCCAGAGAACCCCCTGCATAGTCACTTACCCTTTCTTCTCTTCCCACAGCGACTACAAAGGCCATGTTTTGAATATGGGGGTGCCACCGGAAGAAGAGCCACCCTGACCTACATCATACTGTGATGTAAACAATAAATAAACCTCAGGTATAAGCTACCAAGATGTTGGGGTTGTTTGCTACCAAAGAAAAATCTAGCCTACCCTATTTCACAAGGGAATTATTGGAGGAGGAAGGGTGGGGGAGAAAATTTTAGGAAGATGCAGATGCCAAGTCCTGAGGCAGGCAAAGTGTCTATGTATGTTAGGGGTTGAGAGAAAGCCCGTGGGGCCATAACACAGTGAGCAAGAGGTGAGGTCAGGGAGGGAGGCAGAGACACAATCATGAAGTGTATGGAAGGCCTTATTAATATTTTTGGAGTTTTTCCTGTGTGAAGTCTGAAGCAATGGAAGGAATATAAACAGGAGAATGATATAATGGAATATTATTTTCAAAAGGCCACTGCAGTTAGTGTTTGGAGCTTAGGCTAGAGGAAGCAAGAGAGGATACAGGGAGATCAGTTGGGAGGTTATCACTGTAGTATGGGCAAAAGATGGCAGTGACTGCAGTAGATATGGTAAGGAGTGGAATGTTTCTGGATATGTATTTTGGGCATCATAAAGGATTGGATTTGCTGGGTGAGGAAAAGGGGGCACCTGAAATGACACTGAAGTTTTTTAGCATGAGCAACTAGGTGGATGGAAGAGGATGGTGGTATCATTTAATGAGAGGGGTAAGTCAAAGGAAGAGCATATTATCAGAGTGAAGATTTTGGGACATCCAAGCCAATATTAAGTAGCTATGTGGATATACGAGTCTGGAGCTCTGCAGAGAGGTCTAACATAGAGATATACATCTAGGAATCGCTGGCAGATAGATGGTATTTGAGGCCAGAGATATGAATAAGATTGCCTGGGGCAAAAATGTATAGAAGGAAGAAAAGAAGACCCAAGGACTGAAGCTAAGGAATTTCAACATTGAGATGTTGGAATGAGAAGGTAAAGCTGCAGGTATAGGAAGAAAACCCACAGAGTTTTGTGTTTTGGAAGCTGAAGTGTTTCAAGAAGTAGGTAGTGGTCAGCTGAGTCACATGCCCTGCAAGGTCACATAAGATGAGGTCTGGAAAGATCCCGTGAATTTGCCAACTTGGGTGCCATTGGTGACAGTGTCCAGAGTGGTTTTGGTAGAGCAAATGGGAGGTGGAGGGGTAGAAATAGTGTGTGTGGACATATTTTTCAAGGAATTTTCCCCTGAAGGAAAATAGAGAAGGAAGGCCTTAGCTGGAGGGGCCCAGAGAGGTTTTTTGTTGTGTTTTTTTTTCCTTTTTATTTTCAAAAAAATTTTTAAATTTCAGAAGAGTTGTAAAAACAATACAGAGTTTCCACATACCCTCCACTTAGCTTCCTCTAATGTTAATGTCACACACCACAGTTCAATCAATAATGCTGAGAAATTAATATTGGTACAACATTACTAAATCGTAGATTCTACTGATTTCACAACTTTTTCCATAAAAAATGATTTAATTTTTTTAATGGTTGGGAAAGAATTAAGAGAAGAATATTCCATGGCACATGAAAATTATGTGAAATTTAAATTTCAATGTCCATAAATAAAGTTTTATTGGAACACAACTATGTCCTTTCTCTGTGCCCGTATCCAATTCAGGATCCTCCATTACATGTAGTTGTCATGGCTCCTTAGTTTCCTCCAGTCCTTGGCAGTTCCTTGGTCTTTCCTTGTCTTTCATGACCTTAACTCTTTTGAAAAGCACTGGTCAAGTATTTTGAAGAATGCCCTTTGATTTGAGTTTGTCTGATGTTTTGTTATGATTAAATTTGAAGTAACGCATTTTTGGCAAGAGTAACAGAGGTGATGTGCTTGTTGTCAATTCACCATATCAGGGGTACAAGAAGTTTATATTCTCATTACTTGTGATGTTATCCTTGAACATTTGGTTAAGGTGGCATTTGCCAGATTACTCTAAAGGTGTTATTTTTCCCATTGTAATTAGTAAGTATTGGGAAAGTACGTGAGAGGGAGGAGGGGCTGGAAGTGGGCAGGGATTACCTTGTAGACTTGGGGATAACTTGGTCATCTCATCTCAGTATCCAAGCTTCTAGAATAGGCCTAAACTTTGGGATGTTTTTTAAAGTTCCTCAAGTGATTGTTAGGTAGAACCAATTTTGTAATGTACAACTCTAATGCACGACCATTAGAGTAGAGGGAGGTAAATAAGAGCATGCTGGAGTTTTGAAACAATAACAACTGTTCATAGGTAGTGATGGTACTAGATAGTGTAGGAAGAAAAATGACAAATCAGTGGTTGAACACACCAAATAAAATGGGTGGGAGGGGCTTAGCTGACAGTGACAGAGAGGATGGCTTGGAATCCAAGGAGGAAAAGTTGTTGAAGGCACATGAGATGGTTAATGAAGGTCTGGATGTAGCTGCTGGAATTAAGGAAAACATCACTGTTCCCTCTAACCCTGAGAGATGGACAAGTAGTAGGGGCAGACCTGTTTGTGAAGAGGCTGGGAAAGGGAAGGTGTCCAGGAGAACATCCGTTTCTGCTAAGGCCCAGAAGAGTCATAGAGAAAAAGCTTGAAAATATGTTTGTTCCCCTTAGAAACTGCCTTTCGCCAGGCTTGCTGGTTCCTGGTGCCAGAATGGGGCCCCTGCTTACCCCTTTATCTTGTCGGCCTGTGTCTGTGGCACCATGCCCTGGCCTCCCTTGTCCTTAGCATGCAGGGGAAGGGTGGAAGCAAAGTTGGGAAGCTCCCTTGTCCTTAGCGTGGTGGGGAGGAAGGGTGGAAGCAAAGTTGGGAAGAACCTTACTTGGTGTGAGCCATTAGGGCTTAGTGACCTCATTATTCATGCAGTGTGAGCAAGAAGCTCCTCACCTTTGGATTTATAAGATTTAGGGAACACCAGAGACTTACCACGTCTTACCCCCCCCCCAACTGACTCTATCAAAACACTCAGATATACACTCAGAGAAGAAAGAACTTCTTTCAAAAAAGTCAAAAGTGACATGATCAACATCTTGAGTCTGTTTTTGACCTGGTCAGAACCTTCTCTGTGCGCTAGAGATCCAGTAACTTGTAAGGGACTCGCTGCAGGATACAGAGACCGACAGTTAGGGGGTGTAAGGTTCATACTCTCGGGAGACACCCATCCACTGCTGAAGTTGACATATGGCCACTGTTGTCAGCAGGGATGTTGGGAAGGCACACACACCTGGAGTCCGCAAACGGCAAGAAAGTTCGGTGAGGGGGCAGCAGCATCAAGACAGTTTGGCACTCTACCTTCTGGCATCCCAGATGGGAGCTTAGAAATCCTGGAATGTGGCAGACGTGGAGTGCTGGGCTGAGCTGGAAGATCTGGTCTGAGCTCTGGTTTGTGGACCTGTGCCAACTGGTGCACAGCAGGAGCGACTTCAGAGGAATGCACCTCACAGACGTATCCAGTGGTAGTCAAGATATTTTTACCCCCCACCTCCCCAGCACTGCCTCCACCCTCAAAGCCTGCTGGAAGCCACAAAAAACAAAACAAAGTGAAAACACAGAAAAAGCCCCATTTTTTAATGAAACAAGGAAACTCAAAACCTCAAACCACAAGCCATGAAGTTTGCCTGCCAAATATTGTAAAATCGGGACTGAAATTGGTGAAATGCTGAGAGCCAACCTACACTGCCTCCAGCCTTGAGCAGGAAACACCTTTTCTTCGAAGCTGGTTTCACAGGCCCAAGGGACTGAGTCACTGATCCTTGAATTAGAGTGGGGTTTCTCAAAGGCCAGGGGGCCTTGTATGACTGGGGAAACAGGAAACAAGTTTAGGTGGCACACGGACAGTCATTTAATTACATCAAATAACATAATGAAAAAGTGATTCATTTAGAAAAGAAAGTCTTGGTTTGGTGCCGATAGTCTTTAACTTATTTCTAGTTTGTAGTAATTTCTCTTTCTAACCAGGAATATATGGCCCTCAGACTCGGCTTCCCACAGACACCCGTGTCTGGCTAAAACATACCAGCATCGTGTTGTTTTAGTTGCATTTCATAGTTACCTCCTATTTGTCACAAACGGTACTGACTTTTCATTTCTTTTTTTTTTTTAAGATTTTATTTATTTATTTGAGAGAGAGCACAAGCAGGGGGAGGGGCAGAGGAAAAGGAAGAAGCAGACTCCCCGCTGAGCAGGGAGCCCGATGCGGGGCTCGATCCCAGGACCCCGGGATCATGACCTGAGCTGAAGGCAGATGCTTAACGACTGAGCCACCCAGGCGCCCCTGGCTTTTCATTTCTGATAGTGATATGCCCCCTTTTTAAATAAGTAAAAATTAGGAATTGATTCAAAGAAGAACCTTGATTATAATAGAGGTGATATGCAGATGAAGCAAAAATTGTCGAAACAGTACCCAAATAACTGAAATTTAGATCTGAGTAACAAGATCCAAGGACCTCACAGGAGAAACAGGTAGTGTTGTAGCAAAGAACTAGGATGACAGCAGGGAAGGTCAATGCCAAGGAGAAACCAGGCAGATGCTCATTTTTTTTCTATTGTCTGTGACCTGGCCTCTTCGCCAAAGGAGTCTTCTGGAGGTGATAGGGTAAGAGATGGAGAGGTAATTGCTAGATTATAACCCAGAGAGGTTTAGACAGAGAGGGCTGTGCTGGGGGCCTCTTCCAGGCCCAAACCTGAGAATCCAAGAGACTTTCTCTCATGGAGAAGAAATTAACAGATTTGGAAACACACCAAAGAAAGCTGCCAAGTACCTCAACATTCTTCTTCCACCCCTTCCATGTAATTCTTTAACAGAGAATGCCCTGGGGCACCTGGGTGGCAGTCAGTTAAACGTCCGACTCTTGGTTTCAGCTCAGGTCATGATCTCAGGGTCATGGGATCGAGCCCTGCATCGGGCTCCGCACTCAGCATGGAGTCTGCTTGAGAGTCTCCTTCTCCCTCTGCCTCTCCCCCACTAAAGTAAATTTAAAAATGTTAAAAAAAGAAGAGGAAGAAGAAGAATGCCCCATCTCAGTGGGGAAATTACAAAATTACAGAAAAAAATCTCAAAGAGGAGGTTCAGGGGTACAAATAAAGAATTATATAGCAACAAAAGATGATGAAACTGAGTGGCAGAGCTCAAGAAAGTAAAGAGAGGAAAGCCACTTTGGAATCAACCAAATATGGGGGCTCCTGGATGGTTCAGTCGGCTGAACCATCCAACTCTTGATTCTGGCTCAGGTCATGATCTCAGGGTCATGGAACAAAGCCCCACGTCGGGCTCTGCGCTCAGCTCGGAATCTGCTTGGGATTCTCTCTCTCCCTCTGCCTCTCCCCCGCTTGTGCACACTCTCTCTCTAAATAAGTAAATACATAAATAAAATCCTTTAAAAAAATCAACCAAAAATAGAATGAACACAAGTAAAAAACATAATGGAACAATATGGAAAATAATAAAGAAATATTAAAAATTATAAAAATGTAATAGCTATGGAAAATAAACAATGGAGACCTAGTACATGAATGAGCAACTGTCATGCCTGAAGTAGCACCTGGAACACATGGAACAGAAGGAACTTAACTGAAATGAAGATTGAGTCAGCAGGCAGAAAGCACGCACTGTGTCAAGGTAAAATTTGTTCAGAGTGATCAATAATAAAATATACCAGATTAAAAAAATCAAAAGCCGCACCTAATATTAAATGACAATAAAGCAAGCTCTAAAAACGTTAGGGGCATGAAGATGTGATTCATGAATTTTATATACTGCCAAGTTGTCTATTAAGTATAAAGGCTATTGGCAGTCATTCTCGAACATGAAAGAACTCAGGGTTGCCACATTCTTGAAAAACGTCCTTTTTAGTGAAATCCAGTCAACCAAGGGATGAACCAAAAGAAATCAAGAGGAGAATGAAGGATTTTTTTTTAAAAAGTACCGAAGATGAGTTCTGAATTGTTTTAAATACAGAATTAAGACTAAACAGCTGTGGAATTTATGGTTAAAGAACAAGATGTGGGCGCCTGGGTGGCTCAGTTGGTTAAGCGACTGCCTTCGGCTCAGGTCATGATCCTGGAGTCCTGGGATCGAGTCCCGCATCGGGCTCCCTGCTCGGCAGGGAGTCTGCTTCTCCCTCTGACCCTCCCCCCCCATGCTCTCTCTATCTCATTCTCTCTCTCAAATAAATAAATAAAATCTTTAAAAAAAAAAAAAAGAACAAGATGTAAATCCTGCAAACACTTACACTTTAAAAATAATTATATACCTAACAAAAATTGGGAAGTGAGGGAAAAGTTGCAGTGGGAGGACCTGGAAGGATGTACATTTACTCATCTTTAACAGCAGGGAAATAATCACTACAGCTTTTTTAAGCAAGCATGATTCCAACTTCTTGATGATTTTTATATTAGCTTTTCTTATCTTTAAAGGGGATCTCGTAAGATTTTTTGTGGTATAGAAACATTTAGCTCAAGTTCAGCAACTTCTGTTTTACTTCTGTTTCTTTTTCTGTAAGATTAATTTTGATCATTTTACTTAAAAGTAATTTGCAGGGGCACCTGGCTGGCTCAGTTGGTAGAGCGTGTGACTCTTGATCTCAGGGCTGTGAGTTCGAGATTACACACGTTGGTTGTAGAGATTACTTAAAAATAAAATCTGTAAAAAAAATAAAAGTCTGGGGTGCCTGGGTGGCTCAGTCATTAAGCGTCTGCCTTCAGCTCAGGTCACGATCCCAGGGTCCTGGGATCGAGTCCCACTCCCCCTGCTTGTGTTCCCTCTCTTGCTGTGTCTCTCTGTGAAATAGATAAATAAAATCTAAAAAAATAAAATAAAATAAAAAATAAAAGTCATTTGCAAAGTAAAATCCCACTGCTGTATATTGATCTTTTTGTTGGGGTTGTATGCACAAGGACCTGTTGAGATGATACATTCCAAATGTTGATGGCTATTTCTGGTGAGATGTGGGGCATGTTTTTTTTTTAAACTTCCTCTTTGTACTTTTCTATGTTATTTTTATCATAAAGTACATCATATATAAAAATAACAGTCATTTTCAGAGTAGTGTGGTAGAATGATAAAATGGCCCCTGTGACCTTTGTCCTCGGGTGTTGCTCCTGTAATTATGTCATGTTCTACAGCAAAAGGTCATTATAGATGTCATTAAAGTTACTAATTAGTTGATTTTAAGATTGGGATGATCTGGGGGGGCCCAACCTAATCATGTGAGCACTTGAAAAGCTGAGAGTTTTCTCTAGCTGGCAGCCAAAGTCACAGAGATTAGAAGTGTAAAAAGTCTCCCATTCAAGAGAGATATTCTGGTGCTGGCTTTAAAATGAAGGGGGCCCCATAGAAAGGACCTGAGAGCAGCCTCTAGGAGCTAAGAGCAACCCTTTGTCAAAAACCAACAAGAAAACAAGGCCCTCGGCCCTACCACAAGGACCTAAATTCAGCCACTGCCCTGAATAAACTAGGAAGTAGATTCTTTGCCAGCGCCCCCAGATAGGAGCCCCACCTGGCCTACACCTCAGCTGCAACTTTGGGAAACCCTAAGCAGGGACCCCATTTGATCTGGCAAGTTCTGACCTACAGAGCTGTGAAATACTAAATGGATGTTGTTTTAAGCTGCTTAAGGTTGTGGTCATTTGTTACACAGCATAGAAAACTAAAAAAAGGTAGTAAACATTTTTTTCTTCATGCCAGACACACAGAATCGGAATCATCATCATCAGCATTACCTCATCTTGCCTGTGCCATCCTCACCCTTTGCAGGTCCTTATTCCTCTATCTGCAGAGCTCAGAACATCCCCAGATGTTCCCACATACTCTGTGAAAAAATGGACCATTTTGTGTTGACAGCTGGAAGACTCTAGTTGGGGATCAGATGTTCGTGGAGACTTGGAGTCAGGTTATGCCTTTTGTACTAGTTGACTTTTTAAACCAACCAACCAACCAACCAACCAATCAAACAAACAAAGGTTCTAAATGAACAAAGAGACAAGATAGGGCCAGAAAGCTAGAGATGAAGGAGACAGGGTGGGAATGGGTGAGTGGTGAATAGGACAGCAACATGGCGCAGGACCGAATACACAAGCATAGTGAACATATTTCTGCCCCACCTCCTCTTTCTCCCAGTCCTCAGAAACAATCATTTTTATCTCTTTTAGGTATTTCTTCTGGTGTCCCCTCTATAGCTTTAAGTAATTTGCTTTTATCACTATTGCTTGATTTGTTTTATACCTTATCTAGTTTCCTCCTTACATGATAAATGAGGATTTAATGCATTTTCACCAACACCCTCTCTCCTCTTTATAAGGTTACATAATTTTGTTTTTTATAGGTTTCCTGTGTTACATTAATATACTTTGATTTCTTATTCCATCAACTAAGGGCAGTTATCTCCTGACTGCTCACAAAAAAGATGAAGGTAACGCTACACTTCTCGTTTGTGTCTACCTCTCAATCTCTGCCATATACAATTTTAAGGATGAAGAATATTTACATTATCTTCTTGATAGCTAACTCTCCCATAAACTGATCATAAAAAATGAAAATCATTTATACAGCATTTACATTGTTGTGGCTTTTTAAATATTGTGTTCTGAAGAGGCAAAATGTTCATGAAGATTGCTCTTCTTTCCATGGTACAACTTTTTGTTCCTTTGGATTTTCCATTTGTCTTTATCTTGTGGCATTTTCCTTTATTACTGCTCTGTATTCCCCCAGCTTCTTCATCCAATCAGGTATTCTGTGGAGTTTTTAAACCCTCCCGTCTGAGGCCCACCATCCTCCTGCTGTATGGCTGACATGATGGAATTTCCCTTGATGGTTTTCCTGGGTCAATTCCAGACTTTCCAAGATCCACATCTTCCTACTTCTTAGATTATGCCTTTGTTTTGCTGCAGCACATTTTCATGTATCTTCCTAAGAAATGGTGTGCAAGAAGTCAATTTTCTGATTCCTGTTTGTCCCCAAAGATCTTTATTCTGCATTCATACTTGGATGATAGTTTGGCTGAGTATGACATTAGAGGTTGAAAATCATTTTCCTATAGAATACTGAAGGCATTACACTTTGCCTTCTAGTATCCAGGGTTGCCCATGAGATATCTGTTTTACTTTCACTCCTTTGTAGATGAACTTTTTATTTTGGGGGAAGCTTCCATTGTTCTCTTTAACTTTGATGTTTAAAATCAGATTATGTGACTAAGTGGATCTTTTTTTTTTCAAACTCTGTGTTTACCAATCAGTGGGCCTTTTCTGTCTAAAGATGTATGGGCTTCAGTGCTGAAAAATTACTCTGTCATGTTTCTTTGCTACTGTCCTCTTCCTTGGTTTTCTCTGCTCTCTCTTTCTGAATCTACTATTAATTGGATATTGGACCTCCTGTATTTATTTTATATGTCTTCTTTCTTGCCTATTTATAATTCTTTAAAGATTTTATTTATTTATTTATTAGAGAGAATGAGAGAGAGAAAGCATGAGCAGGGAGGAGGGGCCAAGGGAGAGGGAGAAGGTTCTCTGCTGAGCAGGGAGCCAGACATGGGGCTCGAGCCCAGGACCCCGGGATGATGACCTGAGCCGAAGGCAGACGTTTACCCTACTGAGCCACCCAGGTGCCCCTCTTACCTTTTTAAAAAATCTCTGTCTTTTGGTTCTACTTTCAGAGAGAGTACCATAATTTAACGTTCACACTCTCTACTGATTCTTTTATAACTTTAATAGGCATATTTTTAATTTATAGGAACTCGTCTTGTTTGTTCTTTGTCATAGCATTCTGTTCTTCTTTTATGGATGAATAGCTTCATGAGTCTTTCTGAATATATTAATTAGAGATTTTTAGTTCAGTTTGCTTTGATTTGGGTTCTTTTCCTCCAATAATTGTTTCCTCCAAGGTTGTTGTGTTTTTCCTGTTTACTTTTACTTTTGTTCCGGTTTTATTGAGAAATAATCACTGTATAAGTTTAAGGCATACAGTGTGATGGTTTGATTTACATGTCCTGTGAAATAAGGACCACAGTAGTTTCGGCTAACACCCATTTTTTTTCTGATTATTTTAGTTTCTCTCTTTTATTATGGAGTCTTTTCCTGAAGTATCTGGAGATTCTTCGTTGTCCATTCTTAATTAAGAGTGAAGCTCTGGGGCACCTGGGTGGCACAGTCAGTTGAGTGTTAGACTCTTGGTTTCAGCTCAGGTGATGATGTCGGGGTCTTGAGATTGAGCCCCATGTTGGACTCCGCACTCGACGAGGAGTCTGCTTGAGATTCTCTCTCCCTCTGCCCCTCCCCCTGCTTGCACTCTCTTTCTAAACAAACAAATAAAATAAAATAAAATAAAAAGAAACCCCAGGAGTGATTTAGTGCTTGAGTAGCTGCTCCGCTCAGTTTGCATACTCTGGTGACAAGGGGCGGTTTTTAGCCAGAGGCCTGCCTGGAAACTGGGAAATGGACCAGAAACATTTTAACATCATTGAGCTTCTGCCACTATTAAACTGAGATAATAAAAATAGCTGTTTGTACTTCAGAGTATTGTTCCGAGAATCAACTGAGATAATGTGCAAAGTGGCGGTATTGTGATTGCAAACAGACTCTCACCTCTGCTGGAGAAATAAAGCATGCATTTGGATTGTACCAGGTGGGGGCAGGAAACAAATCTCAGAAATATCCCAAGGTTACTCAGCGACGAAATTTCCAGTCATTTCAGGGTTGATGTCATCCCATCTGATGCAATGGACTGCAGTTTATTTTATTCAATTAAACTTCTTTAAATAACAAGACACTTGAAATAACAAGATACTTTGGAAAAGAAAGTGAGCCTGTCATCGGAAGTCCTTGGAATACGCTGACTCTCCATATCCAAATGACGACGTGCAAAGAGCATTTCTAGAACACGTGGATCCTCCTTAAGTTTTCAAGAACTCTGTTTATGTGCTGGTCTCCTTCCTCCCAAAGAATCCCTTTTACATTTACAGTCTTTGGGAAACGGACAGAGAATTGTGGTGTGGCCACACTGAGTTCTAAGTCAACCCAGCCATCAGGAGAGCAGGGACTTCTAAATTTCTTTTGGTTGGGAGATTATGACCAAGACTCAAACAGTATCTGCTCTGTCATTCAGTTTCATCTTTATTGTGTATATTTCATATTGAATGAAACAAAGATTCAGGCACGAATATGTTCACTGAAGCAATTTTTACAAGAGCAAACCATTTGAAAACAACATATTTGCTTCACAATAAGACAATGGTTAAATAAAACAGGGTGCCTGGGTGGCTCAGTTGGTTAAGCAACTGCCTTCGGCTCAGGTCATGATCCTGGAGTCCCAGGATCGAGTCCCGCATCGGGCTCCCTGCTCAGCAGGGAGTCTGCTTCTCCCTCTGACCCTACCCCCTCTCATGCTCTCTCTATCTCATTCTCTCTCTCAAATAAATAAATAAAATCTTTAAAAAAAAAAAA
>NC_138377.1:11044210-11122363 GCF_054177405.1 Leptonychotes weddellii | reverse complement strand
TGTTTAACTTTTTAAGGAACATCATACCATTTTATAGAGACCAAAACTGGAAATCACAAATGAGGTTTGTATGTTATTTAAACAAAAGTGACTAGAAGGAACTCCTATTAGCACATACTCCAAGTCCTTGGTCAATCCATCAAAATTTGGTGAATGTTTACATGTTTATATGTTTTAAGTTAAAAGAAATGTTTAGAGAAAGTGTTGCCATTTTAAATGGTTTCCCCCATTTTATCCAACCAGCCCCAAACTCATATAAAAAGGCTTCAACTATAAATGTGAAACCAGTACAAAAGGTGGGGGGGGTGTCCCGGTGAAAATGTAGGCATGCTTTAAATTTTCAGAAAAGGATCCCCAACGTAAACTCTGTACCCACTCTGCTATAGGAGTACCTTTTATGTGCTTTGTGCAGTGTTCATTCTTCTGAGAAATATAAAGAAGTCTAGGGAAAATATCATTTATTTTTCATTCACTTATTCAAAAGCATTTACTTAGAAAACACCATGATGGGTAAAGCCCTGCTCTCTGTTCTGCAAATGCCTTGTCAACTAAGCCAAGGGAAATGTTCAAAAAGAAAACAGGAGGCATATCCCATAGCTATATAGTATTAACTTTCAAATGACTAAATAGCAAGTAAGAGGCATTCATAAACTAGAACAGTCCTCAGGTCTGGGCCTACATAACTTTTCCAAAAGTTAGAAGATTTTAGCTGGTGTGTTAGTTTCCTTTTGTTGTTGTAATACATTGCCACGTGTTTTGTGACTTAAAACAACACACATTTATTATCTTACAGTTCCAGAAGTCAGAAGTCTGAGATGGGGCTTAGGGGCACCAGTCAGGATGTTGGCAAAGCTCTGTTCCTTCTGGAGGCTCTAAGGGCGAATCTTTTCCTTGTCCTTTCCAGATGCTAAAGGCCATCTGCATTCCTTGGCCCATGGTCCCTTCCTCCAGTCTTCAAAGACTATCCATCGAAGCTTTATCCCTGTTGTCCCATCTCCCCTCTTCTCTCTGACCCTCATGCCTCCTTCTTATAAGGACCCTGTGATTACATTGGGCCTGCCCAGAAAATCGGGGATTATCTCCCCATCTCAAGATTCTTAACTTAATCTCATCTTCAAAGTCCCCTTTAGGTGAGGGAATGACGTAGTTACAGGTTACAGCAATTAGATCGTGGACATCTTTGGGGTTCATTATTCAGCGTACCACAGCTGGGTAGGATTTGGAGAAGCGGAGAAGAGGGAAATTGTGCTAGAAAGAGCGTGTAAAGGGTACTCGTCAGTTTGACTGCCAGCATGCAAACACCGTTTCGTATTTGAGAGGAATTCCAAGATGAAATGTGAGACAGGCAACCCTCTTCGCATGAAAGAGGTACATGACCCAGGTGTGGCCCATGCAATGTTCCCAACCACCATTCTGACTAAACTGCTTTGCTTCTACCAGTTGCTCTTGGCCTTGCACTTTAGGGACCTTCTAAAAAACAGCCACATAGAACTTGTTATTGTGGTCACTTGAGAACCAAGTGCACCTCATCACACCCTTTAGGAGGGGAAATGTGTCTTAGGTCTCAGTGTCAGGGAGACCAGCAATTCTTTTGAGCATATGGCCTACATTTGACCTGTTGAGGTTGTGATTCCTGTAATTCAACATTTCTCAGCCCTCAACATGGAACTCTGGCATTCTATAAGATTGAGGCCCGATCTTAGAGGTTTGATGGTGCCAGTTAATCCCTGTCTTCCCTTCAGTTGTTGGAAACCAGTTTAAGGCAGACTTAAGGACTTCCAGTGAAGGTCATGCTTGGTATAGACTCCATCAACCCCAACACAGGCTTTTGGTTAACTTTGTTGGAGATACAGGTATGCATACTTTGTTCAGAAAGATCAGCAGGCACTGTGTGCCCTGCCCCTATTTTCAACCCTAAATCTGTACGTTGGGAACAACATAAGGGAGCCTCATTTGTGGGCCTGCTCTGAGCACATTTACACCTCTGCCACACTGGGGGTTGTGGTCTACCTCACTCTTACAGAACAAAGAGGGAAAGACCCAACAAAGAGTGAGTCTCCAGACGTCCAGTCATGGGCAAGCAAGAAGAGAAGGTGAAGGGGATTATGCTCCATGAAGTTCTTTCCCGGGGAATGGGCATGTCTCCTTGCTTCTATGTCAGCGTAAGAACAGGATACCGGCAATGTTCATTCTTTTAAAAAAAAATTTTTTTTAATATGTAAGAAATATGTGTTCCTGCCCTGAAGCCCTCAATGTGCTGCCTCCAGATCTTCCCACAGCTCTCTGCTAAAGCATTGCCTCACCCCCATCTCTTCACCCCACTATATTGTCTTCCCAGCATCGACTGCTAACCAGATGGCCTTGTTCATGTATTTATTTGCTTGTTTGCTGCCCATCTTCCCCCTTCTAGAATGCAAGTTCCGTGGAAATTGGAGGATTCCTTGTGCTGGTCTTTGCTGAATGCCCCGTGCTCAGCACCCTCTCTGGCGCACAGTAGGACTCGTGGTGCATATTGTCAGATGAGTGAGTCGTACTCTCTGGATCGAGGCCCTGAGCTCCTGCTTGCCCCACATCTACTCAATTCCACGTTGGAACGGTTCTCTCCTCCATCACCCATCTTGAGTTCCTCTCTTCCTCTCCGTCCTCCCTAACACCAGCACTAATGTTCAGCCCTTAAGACAATGGTAATGGTCCTAACTGCTCTCTCTGCCTCAGTCTCCATCCCACCTTGCCACCAAGTGTTCCTTGTGCTTCCCCATTTATAAGCCCTACCTTCACTGCCTCTCCGTGCAAATCACCGTGCTGTCCAGTGGCAGGGAGGAGCATCCCCGGGCAGCTACACTGGAATGGGAGGTGGGAGTAAGGATGGGGATGTGCAGACTGAAAGCAAAGCTGTGCTTTCTCGCCCTAGCTTTGCTTTGTTCTATACTCACAATATTTACTTTTTTTTTTTTTTAATCAAATGTTGTTAGGGGAGGGCCTGAGATTCTGTGTTTATCAAGGAGACTAGGGTGTGGTTTTCCAAGTTACGGAAGCTGTCGATTGCTCTGCCTCCTAAAGACGTTGTGAAATCTCAGCCCTCTGCCCTGCCTTTACCCACATGGGTGCTCCCTCTGGATCTGTGCTTAGGAAACTCGTGCTTCTCTTGGTGGACCAGTTCAAAGGGCACTTCTGTGATGCCTGCCCACATATTTTTCTTCTTCCTCAGCAGAACTAACTGCCCACTCCCTAAGCTCCGTAACACTGTGTCCACAGCTCTGATGGGTAATTATTTTGTACTTGTTCAGTTTCCCCATCAGATTGGGTCGTCCTTGAAGGCAAGGCAGTCAGTCAGTATCTTACTTAGTCAGCTCAGGCCGCCATAACAAATTACCATGGACTGAGTGGCTTTAACAACAGAATTTTATGTTCTCATAGTTCTGGAGGCTAGAAGTCTGAGGTCAGCATGCCAGCATGGTCAGGTTTGGGTAGGAACTCTCTTCCTGGCTGGTGGTGTCCACCTTCTTGCTATGTCCTTACATGGTAGAGAAAGAGAGAGTGCAAGCTCTCTGGTGTCTCTCATAAGGACACTAATCCCATCAGACCAGGGTCCTACTCACATGAGCTCATCTAGACCTAATTCCTTCCCCAGAGCCCCATCTTCAGTGTATGGGGCGGGGGGAGGAAGGCAGGAGAACTTGTGCAAACATTCGGTCCATAACACTCAGTAAACATTTTTAAATAAAGAAAGAACCTATGCTTCCTTAAATTCCCCCTGACTGAGGACAGGACTGATCCCAGGGTCCAAAGCAGGGGCAGTTCCCAGGACCCACCTTTGAAAGTCAGAGACACAGATGGAGTCTAGCAATTTGCCACAATGTTAATGTAAACTGATCTTGTCCCCTGGTTTCCTCGCCACAGATTGAGAAAGTCAATCCCCGAAGAAGTTCAAGGGACTCTGCCAATGTGTTATTCATCTGACCTGTGCCTAGCATCAAACATTGCTGACAAAATCATCTTTGTCCATTCGAAAAAGATGTGTTGGTCCCCTACTGTGTGCCAGGAATTGTGTTGCACTCCAGAAGCCCCCTGTCCGGTGGGGGTGACAGACCCACAACCAGCCCCAATCATGCAGTATGGTGACTGTGCCATGAGACAGCCCACGGGAGAAGCGACTCGCCCAGCCTGGGAACTGGAGGAGGTGTCTTACAGAGGGGACATCTGAATGGGGTCTCTAAGGACAAGGAGGGGTTAGGCAGGCAAAGGGCCAGAAGAAGATGTTCTAGGCAAGCCAGAAGCCAGGCAGAACAGGGCCCCATTGGGAACTGCAAGTAATTACTGAAATTACTGAGAATTCAGTGTATGTGCCAAGTAGTGCTGTTCCCAGCTCCCGGATGAAAATGAAGTAGAAAACAGAGACCCTGCCCTCAAGGAATTTACGGTAAAAGATACAGGAAGGGGCGCCTGGGTGGCTCAGTCGTTAAGCGTCTGCCTTTGGCTTGGGTCATGATCCCAGGGTCCTGGGATCGAGCTCTGCATCGGGCTCCCTGCTAGGGGGGGAGTTGGCTTCTCCCACTCCCTCAGCTGGTGCTTTCTCTCTCTCTCAAATAAGTAAAATCTTTAAAAGAAAATCTTAAAAAAAAAAAAAGATACATGAAAAGTGAAATAAATAACAGTTCAGAGCATTATGCTCAGCTTCACCTCTTCAGGGGGTACTTTTTTTTTTTTTAAGTAGGCCCCGCACCCAATGTGGGGCTTGAACTCACAACTCCAAGATTAAGAGTCACATGCTCTACTGACTGAGCCAGTCGAATGCCCCTCCAGGGGGTGCTTAATAAAATGACAGTTTATACTCTCTCTCTCTTTTTTATAAGTAAGCTCTATGCCCACGTGGGGCTTGAACTGACAACCCTGAGATCAAGAGTCACATGCTCTACCGACTGAGCCAGCCAGGTGCTCCAATAAAATGGCATTGAATGTGCTTCTGAGCCCCCATGCCATTGTTTTGAGAATGCATTCCTCCCTTCTTGGGGGCGCCTCTATAAATCCCACAATCCCAGGGCCCTCTTCAGTCCATGAGGGCATCCTAGTGACTCTGGATCCTGGAGAGAAAGTCAGAAAAGCTGAGGAGCCCCTGGGGTTGTGTTCTACACTGTTATTGCTGCTTCCAGCCGTGCCTCTGTTGACCCATGGGAGCCCGGGGCAGAACTCATCCAGGACAGAAAGTGCTTCGAGGATAGAGATGTGGCCAGTAGTCACGGAGAGGGGAAGGGAAGAGGCCTCCTTTCCGTAGGGTCACCCTCAGCGGGCGATGCTATGGGCCACAGCGGACCTCAACCCCCAGTGCCTCAGGTCCTGTGAAGACAGACAGACAGACAGACACACACACACACACACACACACACACACACACACACACAACCTCAGGGGCAGGGAACTCCCAGCCTAAACCCACATGCATTCTGAGAACCGGCATCTATTCCCTGGGAATCCTGCCCTTGAGCAAGGAAGCCCCTCCCTCTCTTGCTCCAGGACTCTCTGTGGAGACCGAGAAGGAATAGGACTCCTCCCTGGTATGTCAATAACAGCCAAGTAGTCAGATAAATGCCACAGGGGTCACCCAATAACTACGTGATGTTGACTGTGTTGGATGCGGAAGGAATGGTCCATTCTACACCCCTCTCCCCTTCTAAAAACTGCCTCTTCCTTCGTTGTCTCTGTTCCCTGGAGAGCCATGACATTCTGCAGCCCCCTGGCCCTCCTGCCTACAGTGCAGCCATAAGCCCCTTCCTTGGGGTAGTTGTGCACTTGCAGTGGAGAAAGGCAATGTCTCTTGGATGACAGAAGCTGTCCAATGTGCAACTCACGGGCTGGGGCAGCTCTGTCACAAAGATAAGGATGGTGGTGCAGAGACAAAACGCACCAAAGCTGCAGAGTGGAGAAAAGCAGAAAGGACGGACAGCGAGGGGTCATGTGGGGTGCAAATCGCCGGGTCCCACTGTATCTGATTGTCCTGTGGACGTGACCCCAGAACCTCCCTTTGCTTAAGCTGCTTTGTGTGCGTTATGTAAGTCTGTCCCTCCTAACTAGGATGACCAAGTAATGTGTTGTCCAAACCAGGACATTTTAAGAATGAAAGAGGTCACTAGTAGTAATTATTCTGGGACAATAGACGTAACCTGGGACAGACCCTCCCTATAACCCACCAAGACAGTTGATAAGGAAAATCTGTGTCCTAAGACGGCCCACCAAGCCACTGAGTCCCAGTCCTTGCCCCAGGGCTCTTCCGGGTTCTTCTCACGGCCCCGCTTCGCGCACACGCCAAAAGTGCCCAGTATGCGGAAGTAGAAGTGTATAAATTGCCCCCTTTGTTTGTGCTCGGGGCTCAGACCTTTGGAGACCACTCTCCTCTGGGCCTGCCGGTGTTAAATAAACCTCCTATCCTCCAAGATCTCTGGGTGCCACTTGGTTCTTCCCTCGGGCGATCCAGTCCAGGTTCCGTAACACAGTGATGGGGGAGATCAGTCCCGCCGGCATCAAGGTGTAGCGGGCGGGGCCGTGAACATGGAGGGGATACCTGACAGGGTAGGTATGGAGCCGGCAGCTGCCCAGACGTGCTCAGCTAGCTTTTCCTCCCTCCCCTCTGCCTGGCCACACTGTCACGAGAGCACACAGAGGAAAGCACCGTGTCCGAGCCTTGTTCCAAGGCCGCATGGGGTTCTTGTGGGGAGAACTCCACAGATCAGGAACTAGACTGGTCCCCGTCCTAGCTGTGGATCTCAGTAAAGATCACATACTCTCCATGCACCCCGGTGTCCTCAACCCAGAAAAGGAGAGGGGAAGGGAACCTGTTGAATGGCAGCAATGCTCTCCCCACGGGCTCTGCCCTCCTGTTGCAGACGTCACTGCCCTCTGAGCTACCACCTGCCTGGGACTTTTTTCAGACCTCGCCTCCCAGGTTACTTTGACCATGAGCAACCCTCCTCATCTGAGCTGAGGACGACAAGGAGTTCCTGAGGGTTGGGCATTGTCTCCTGCCCAGGCTCTGGGGGAAGCCAGTCCTCGTTAGGAAACTAGGAGCCACCGGCAGGAGCTTGTTGATGGTAAGAAAGAGAGTCCACTGATGGCCATGGGGTGCATGACCCAGCCCCGCCCCTGATCCCCCAAACTCCTCTGATGCCATTTGAGGAATCACACAGATCAACTCTCAGGACAAGTAGGAAGAGGGAGATGCCCACAGCTTCCCATGGAGCCTGGCTGTTTCCTCTATGCTGTTCTGGTCCAAATCCCAGGAAATGTGCACACTGAGGGTGGTGACAGTCCATCCCCCAGGGTCACTTGGGATGAGCCATCAGGGACTATCAAGAGTTAGCCCCCAGAGGCTGCCTCCCCGGGTGTAAATCCACCAGTACTCTGGCTTCTCGAAACATCCCTCCCTCTTGGTCTTCCACCCTTTGCCCTCAACAAGAATGGGAGAAAGGTGTGGCCTGCATGGACTTTGCCACGTGAAGGGCTGTAGCTTCTAGGAGTGTCGAGATGGGGAAGATATCTATAAAACCAGCATGGCAAATTTCCAGTCCAGTTGTCCATTCCCAGGGGGCATAGGCCTTTCCCTGAACCTTGAAATAATGCAAAAATTCTGGCAACTAGGCAAAAGTCCATAGCCTGTCTGGGCAATTCAAATTTGCACGTCAGAGCAGAAGAGGGTTTGTATAGAGGGCGAACACACCCGGTTGCTGCCATAGGAGACCACTGTGAGTACAGACCCCTGTTTCATCCCTGGTGGCGTGTCTGTAATAATTGCAGCCTGGAATAAAGGTCCCTGACTCCCCCGAACCTATCCCTGGCTCCAGGCTCTCCTGCTCCAGCCAGGCTGAGTTGACTGGGACACACCTTTCATTCAACCATCTACTGCACTACAACATCAAGCCTTTTGGCTGCCCATCCATCACCTTTGCAACTCTGGGGCTCTGACCTCTGGCCTCCTCATCATAGGGACTGACCATGTCTCCCAAATCAGACCCTGGACTCCAGGCAAGCCAATACCTAGCCTCCCATACTCCTTACTCATTCCTCTCTCTCCCTGGCGTAGAGCTCCCTGCCCCTTTCAAACTTTTCCTGTCCTTTAAATCAGACTCTTCCTTAAAGCCTTTCCTGAGCATTTCAGCCCCCACTGATCTCATTTATTACCCACGTGGCTAATTTAACAGCTGATTTTGATGGGGTTCAGGGCAGGCTGCCCCAAGGTGTGCCACTCTGGCATATTAATTATTTTGAATTAAAGTTACTTAGGAAACAGCCAGTGTAGAAAGGACCCTCTGACTTTCCTCTGTCCCCCTGAAAGCAGAAAATAAATTCCCCAGGCAAAGTGTATTCTCTCTGCACCTGGAGGGTAGAAAGCATCCTTATCGCCAGAGATAGGGAATTCAGGGCCGAGAAGGCTGTACAAACAAACCTGTTACTTCTTCATTAACTTACTACACCAAACCCAAACTTGTTGTTCTTGTCAACTCTTCACAAATTTACTGTTTGTCTAAAAGGTGTAGAAGCTATCTGCTTTGGTCACTTTTTTGGGTCTCTTATCTTTGGGGCTCCAGTACATACAAATTAAATTAAATTAAATTTGTTTGTTTGTTTTCCTGTTAATCTCTCTCTCGTTGCTGGAGGTGTCTCAGCCAAGAACCTGAAAGGGTAGAGGAAAATGCCTTTTTCCATCCCTGCAATCTGGTGCAGACACATTTTCTAGTGCACTGACCAGTGGATCTGGTCTTCTCAGTTTCAGAGTGTGCAGGACAGAAACTACCCTCTGCTTATTCATATTCCTACTCCCCCACCATGGTGCTTAGGAGAGTACCAAACTCGTTGTTGATGTTCAGTCAACTCCTGTGAATGGTTTAATATCCAGACTGAGCAGAAATACTTTGTTTCTTTCAGTGTCATCGTGTGCTGGTGGCTTCTAATCTTTTCAAAGTTGAAGACCTCCACCTGAGATGAGTGGTAGTCTGAGTATTTGCTGGACTGAGGAAGCACATGATGATGAAGGCTTTGGAGGACTTTGCTTTTATTTATCCCGACAGCAACTACCCACACGTGAGAAAGAGTCACGCCCGTGTGCGCAGGACACTAAGAACAGCCACCGGGCACTGGAGAATGTTTGCTGCAGACTTGGTTCAGGAACTCCTTGCCGTAACTGTGTAGTAGAGACCCCCAAGGCTTCATGATCCCCAAACTGGGGACCACTGGGGGATGCATTCAACACGATGACTGGAGGTACTTAATCCAGGCATCTTCCCTCTCTGCTGTCAAATCCTGATGGCATTTAAGCTATTTTGTAAAACAAATGGATAGATACAACAGAAAAAGGGGTTAGGAGAAATTCATATACTCCTAATGATGTATTATTGAGCACTGTTTGCTGAGTGCTTTGGGTCACTTTATTTGTTATGTATGATTTAACCCTCCCAGGATGCTATGAAGCATCACTATTCCCAGGAGGAAACGGTGAGTGGGGGTCATTGTGGAAATGGAGGAAGGAGCCAAGCTTTGCGTTTGGGTAGATAAGATGCAGAACAGCAACAACAGATACGTAAAATGTGGTCTATCCATGCAAGAGAATATTATTTAGCCATAAAAAAAGGAATGAAGGGCTAATTCATACTACAACGTGGACAAACTTTGAAGTATTATGCTAAATGAAGGAAGCCAGACACAAAAGGCCACATATTGTATGACTCTCTTCATATGAAATGTCCAGAATAGGTAAATCCATAGGGAGAGGAAGCAGATTAGCAGTCGCCAGGAGCTGTGAGGAGGCGGGGAAGTGGGAAGTAACTGCTCAATGGGTATGAGGCTTCCCTTTGGAGTGATGGAACATTCTGGAAGTAGATAGAGCTAGTTAGTGGTTTCACAACACTGTGCGTACACTTAATGCCACTGAAGCATACACTTTAAAAGTGGCAAATTTTATGTTATGTGCATTTTACCACAATTTACAGCAATGACAACAAAACACACAAAAATAGCACAACAGCCCACGTGGAGACAGGATCCCAGAGACAGGGTGACCCTTCAGAAAGAGCACTTGCGGAGCCAGTAGACACAGGTGGGAGTGCTTTGGGATCACAAAAACAGTCACTATTGGTAAGAAATTAACCCACCCCTGCCCAAAGAGCCTCCAGGAGCCCAGGAAGGAGCGGGGCTGTTCTCAGGATCCTCACAGGGTGCAGCTCTCCTTCCAGCCTGCTCTTGTTGATCTCACCTCCCGCCCCAGCAAGGCAAGTGGCCAGTAAGAATGTGCTCCCTGCTACATCTTTGCACGGGAAGGAAAGCGAACATTCGATGCATTCCATGTTCTTTTCTTTTCCAACGGAGTGTTTTTCTCCTAACGGAGTACAGCCTCTTAAAAAAAAAAAAATACACAATCAATTCCTTTTGTGCACTTCAAAAGAGATGCTTTATTCAGTTCAGATATGTGGCAACAGCTGGAGATCAGAGGCAAAGAACAAAGACTTGCAATTATCTGTTGTATGGGATGGGAGGAGAGGAAGAAGACTGTGCAAAGAGCAGAGAGAAGATGGTGGCTGAAGGAACCAGGTGGGATGGAGCAAACACCCCAGATTTTTCCTCAAATGTTGGGATCCTCTCCTTTCTATATCTCTTCAGTGGTACTCTTTAATGGCCCACCCTACCCTCCACAGTTTCTCATCTGGGTCTACCTTTTCCCCAAATACACCCTCTTATCTTTATAATCTAGAATAATCACTACTGCTCACCACCTCAATCCAAACCTCACATCTCAATGTCCCACTGCATGCAGGATCCAGTCCCTGCTCCCCAAGATAACATCTTGCTGGCCTGGACCACCTGACCCAAGCCCACATCACAAGAATCTTACCTGTAGCCTCTGGGGATGATGGTGTAACTCAGAGGAATGTCAGGGACTTCAGGCACTATTGTTGGCTGGAGGTGGGCATTTATTTTGAGATAGGTGAGGTCTTCATCATGCCCTCAAGTTATACTGCCCAAGTGGCCACTTGAACCAGTGGAGCAATGCACTGTTGAAAACTGGGGAGTGAGACTCTCTTTCCATTCCTCCTGGGGCCACCAAGTCAATTGTGGAGCCCAAACGCTTTGGGCTTTCTCAGAAATGCCTGGAGACTGACCACACCACAGTTCTCCAGAGAGGCTTGTCTGTCCTTGGAAGGCTCTGGGTCTACAGTCACATCGGGCCACTGCTGCGGTGCATAGCCCCCTGGCTTGCTTCTCCGAATTCCTCAACTGTCACGATTGCGGCTCGCACCTTCAGCCTGGGGCCAGCCAGCTCGAATGGCAACCCAGCTCACCTCTATCAACTTTTCCTCCTTGCTTCTTCCCAGGGAAGCCAGTTGGCCCACTGGGAGGAGGGTGGGTCAGCAACAGTCAGGAGGCCATTTTGTCAAGTTTGCACTGGGGAAACTGGGTAAATTACTGACTGGCACAGGGCATGCAACCCATGACATACTCTCCAAGATTAACTCGTACAATTTCTGGTTTCTGTGTCAGCTTTTTTAAAAAAAACCACCTTAAATCTCTAAAGGCAGAAAGCAGATTAGTGGTTGCCTAGGACTGTGGGTGGGGAGGGGAGTTGGGGGTGAAATGGGGCGTGTCTCCTAATAGGTACCAGGGTTTCTCTTCAGGGTGACGAAAATGTTCTAAAGTTAATTTTGGTGATGGTTGCACAACTATGAATATACTAAGAAGTCATTGAGTTGTGCACTTCGAATAGGCAACTCCCATAAGTATATGGATTACATCTCAATAAAACTATGGTTGAAACAAATAGCCTCATCTTTCCCTCCAAAGACAATTCAACATTGACAATCCCCTCAAGACAGGTATGTAGACAGATTTACCCACCATTGCCCTCACCCTATTTCTCTCTACTTAGCATTCAAAGACCCATTAGAGCCACCCCCTCCAAATGTTCTTAGTTATTCATTTGGTTCTTCTATGTCTTTGGTATGCAGCAGCATGCTACTAACATGTCTAACAACCAGCTCTGTAGGGGGGGACAATCCCTTGGCCAATGTCAAGCTACCCGCCTGATGGCTGAAGCAGAGTTGGGAAGTGCCTAGCAGGGTACCATTAGGTAACCCTTCTACCATATAGATGTAAATAACCTCAGGAGCGTAGTAAAACATCGGAAAATGATTGTGAAGGGATGACTTTTGAGGGCGTATCCCCTTGGAGTGTGTTTCCATCACCTTTGGGATGAGTTTTGAGTCTGTACATTTATCTTCAATTTACTTAGTTGTACATTTATATAACTTAATTTTAAATAATGGCTGTGTTTAACCAGTGGCTCACGAAATCCCTGAAAATTTAACGATCACCTCCTACAAGCTTATGTGAGCCCGCTCCAACATCCCACCTGGCTCATGCTGGCCATGCCTGCCCTTTTGCTGGAAAGACATCATTCCCTAGAAGGCAGCCTGGACACTCTCAAGAGCAGGGACAGCTTCCATCTTGTTGATCATCGAATCATGCGTGGGGCTCGGTGGCCAGCAGGTGGGAGGCATGCTCAGCACATAATTGTTGACTGACAGCAAAGGGTTGTCTTTGAACCACTACAGCAGTTAAAGAGTGCTTGGCAGATAAGAGGCTTCTGAACGGCGGAAAATAATGGAATAAGAGAAAAATTAATGCAAATAGTTCTTTAACCTTTTCATTTTTATAAGGTAAGTCAAAGTGAAAGATGTCTGTTCTTCACTGGGCACCAAGCAAGGTCTCTCTGCATTTGGGGGGTAATGTTAAAGGAAGAGGAGGGAAGATGAAAACGAGCAGAAGTAATCTGTGTGCAGGAAATAGTTTTAAAAGAATTAAGGCAAAGAAACTGGGCTGCCTTCTGACCTACTAAAGAGAATGAAAAATTCAGCAGGGAGGTGACGTGGCGTAGGGTCAGTGTTTCCAAACTCTTTTTAACACATGCCCTTCACTGATAAGCATAAAAATGCCCCCCTTTTCCCCAAAGGTTGTGATCTGTCACCCTAGGAAATATAACCATTGCCTTTGGATGCCAACCTCTCACACTCAGAACTCCTGGGTCTCCCCACCAGCCTGGGGGATTTGCAATTGCATTTATGAAAGCAGAACATTTTTGGTCGGGTGAGCTGTTTTTTTCAATGACCCCTCCCCATGCTCACCCCCCAGGCTGAGAATCAGAATCAGGAGGTGATAGACAGCCCAGGGCTGGCAGGCGGCACACCTGGCTCCCAGGGATGCACCTGCTCCCTGACTTGCTGTGCAGCCTTCACAGGTCACCGCCCCGCCCCACCCCGTCCCGCCCGGCTCCGGGTCTCAGTTTCCTAGCCTCTAGCTCTCCCATCTTTAACAAGAAAATTAGTTGGTTCTAAAGTTTCTTCTCAGCTCTAACATTTCATGAGCCTAAGTTCAGTTTTCATTCTGACCTAGATTTTAAAGATAATGTACTTAAAATATTACAAAATGTGAAAGTGATCAGTTATCTCCTCCGCTTGGCAGTGTCATCCCTGGAAGTGCAGTGGTGGGCGTCGGGGGGGGGGGCTATTTTGGTGCCTGGATGCTCGGAAGAGGAGGAAGAGAGGGTGGAGAGATTACCAATTCAGTAACCTCCTCACGACTTCTGAGGCCAAGTCGATGTTTGTCTTGAATGCCTAATCCAAAGAGCTAGGGGTTGTGCAGGTGTGTTAGAAGAGTGATTAAAAATAGTTGCCACTTTCCTTTACTGACTGCCTACTAAGGGCCATGGACTTGACATGATTCTCTCTGATTTGCAAAACAAGCTCTCAAAGTGCACAGTATGATCCCCATTTTATAAGTGAGCAGTGAAGTAACTTGCCCAGGCTTCCATAGCTCGATGGGACCAGGATTCAAACTCGAATCTGATGCCAACCAACACCTGTCTTCTTCCACCATGCCAGTGACCATAAAGTATGGTCCCCAGAGCAGGAGAAGCAACATCCTCTGGGAGCTTAGGTATGCAAATTCCCTAGGTCTACTGAATCAAGAAGTCTGGGGGTGGGACCCAGAAAGCCCTCCAGGGGATTCTGATGCTCATGGCGTTTGAGAACTCCCGTATGATGTTAGACTGCCCCTTGCCAGTAGCTTGGTCAGCAATCACACCGTGGAGATCCTCAGAAAGCCAACATTTCTGATACCCTTACAATGATATGACTGGGACATTTGAAAACCATCCACTCCCTGGATAGGGGTTAACATCCTAACACTTTAGGGGTGTTCCAAATGCCACAGAAATCCTAAAGTTGGCTTATTGAAGCATGCTTGAGTCAAGTCAAAATAAGCTGCCAGAGATGGTTTTTCTAACTTGACTTCCTGGCTCCAAAAAAAGTGATCAGCACTCCAGAATTCTGGGTGCTCTCTGAGAGAAGATGGATGCATTCCAGAAGGAGGTGTTGGAGTGAATTGAAATTTCTATCATTTGAATTTCCTTTTGCCTCATGTCTAGGAGAGGACTTGCCTCATTTGAAGATGAGCAGGTCATAAGGTATAGAATTTTGCATGTTGATTTCTACATGGAATCATTGCTCAGACTTGCTGTCCCTCTCTCTGGGACTGGGAACAGTAGGCAAAAGGAAGGTGTCCATAGGGCGCATGGGTGGCTCAGTCAGTTAAGCGTCTGCCTTTGGCTCAGGTCATGATCCCAGGGTCCTGGGATCGAGCCCCGCGTCAGGCTCCTTGCTCAGTGGGGAGCCTGCTTCTCCCTCTGCCTCTGCTGCTCCCCCTGCTTATGCTCTCTGTCAAATAAATAAAATTTTAAAAGAAAAAAAAAGGAAGGCGTCCTTGGAGGTGGGAGGCAGGCATGACTTACAGAGGAGCAGGGGCATCATTGGCAGAACGTGGAGGGTCAGTGGACTTTGGTTACAGCTTGGTGGATGCTCACAGGTGCATGCACAGAGTGTGGACTTAGAGGATGAGGGATGGGCTGGGAGATTTGTGCATCTGCTCCTGGGGATGAGAGGGTGCTGTGGCCCCTGGTTCTTGATCTTGAAGGTGTATGTTTCCCTCCTGCTAAAGGAAGAACCACCAAAAGTTGGGGCTTGGCTCCTGAAGGCTGCCCAGGGGGAGCTGCCACCAGTCACTAGAGGCTTCATCCACCTGCTCTATGCTGACACCAGCCCAGATGCAGCTACTGGAGAAAATCCTCACACCACATTGGCTGGCTTCAGGTCAAATTCCTGGTCTCAGACTGCAAATGCGCTATCAACACTATGTCTTCTCCTGTTGGCTTGCTTTGCTTTGCTCCAACACAAGTATTGTGCCTTTTCCTCCCTCCTCCTCCCTGATCTCCATCCCAGCTTCTGCTGCTGACCGAGGCCTCATGTTTGGTCGGGAAAATAGAAGCCAACAGATGGAAACTCCCTCCTTTTGCCACCATCAAGTGTACACATCTTCCTACATCTACCTCGGCAACACACTTCTCTTTCTTCTCTTACACTGGAGCAAGTGTTTCAACTCCTTCCAAAAACAAATCCCTCAACCCATGGTCTGGATCCTATTCCTTCTTGCCTATCCCAGATAATCACATCTACTCTCTCTCTCCTCAGCAAATTTTCACTCTCCCCTGGATCGTTGCCATCAACCTATAGATCTTCTCTGCTCTGTCTCATATGTATATAGAGAGTTTTTAAACTTTCAAAAACAAGAATAATCATATAATATACATGTGTAAAAATAAAACTCATATGTATACATGCATGTGTGTATGTGTACATACACACATGTGCATATATATATATATATATACACACACACAACTGTATATAACTCATACGTATATATGAGTCTTAAAGATAACAACAGATATCCCCCTTGGCCCTGCCTCCCACCTCATTCCTGGCTGTCCCCTTGTACCTCCCATTCTCTCCTCCCTTCCTCCAATCTAGCTTCTGTTCCCACCACTCCACAGAGCGGTAGTTCTCAACCTGGCCCATTTTTGTCCCTCAGGAGACATTTGGCAAAGTCTGGAAACACTTTTGGTCATCACGACTTAGGGGAGGGGTCCACTGGCCCCTAGCAGGTGGAGTCCAGGGATGCTGCTTAACAATCTACAGAGCACAGGACAGCCCCCCACAGCAGAGAATTATTTGGCCATAAATGTCAATAAAGCAGCTGTTGAGACCCCTGCTTCAGAGACTGCTCTTGTCAAAGTTCCCAAGGGCTCCCATGATGCCAAGTCTGAGCAACTATTTTCCACGCTCAACACACCCAGCCCTTCTCTCTTGGATTCTGTGACGCTTCTCTCTCGTGGTTTTCCACCTATGATTTGGGCCATCCCTTTGTACATTCTCTTTATACCTGACTCAGTCCTGGCCTTTCTTCTCATATTTCTCTTTCCCCTCTCTACCTAATTAGCCCATCCAGTGGCTTCCTACCATTCGCACGCAGGCTCTGGAGCCAGCCTGTCTGGTTTGGGTGCCAGCTCTCAGCTTCCCAGCTGTGTGACCATAGTAACAATTTTTTCTTGGTTACTGGGCAGCCTTAGTCTCTTCTTCAGTAAAATGGGGGTAATAGCACTTACTGCACCGAGTTGTAATCGCTGAATGAGGAAAGCCAAGTAAAACTCAACAGAGTTTAGACGCATGCTAATTGTTATTATTGGTGTTTCTGACTCTATGACATGAAAATTGCATGTCTTTTTCCTTTTTACCAGAGAGCTCAAAAACAGATAGATGCTGAGGACTCACCAGATCAAATCAAGACAGGGGTCAAGTTCAATCTAATTCCAAACAAAACAAAACAGAAACAAAGCTTGAGCATGAGCTGTGTGCCAGGCACAGTACTCAGGCTAGGCATTCCTGCCCCGGAGAGCTTATTTGCAGTGAGTACACAGGAAACAGACACAGAAAAGTACAAGGAAGTGATAGCTAGCATAGGATGGGCGCCCAATTACCGAAGACCACGATTTTCAAACAGGATTCCATGAAACTGATTCGTCAAAGATGCTTCAGGAAGGTCCTCAAACTTTTGAATTCCAATCTCTGTTTTTTTTTTATTGAGATATTACTGACACATAACATATTAGTTTTAGGTGTACAGCGTAATGATTCCATATTCAAATTCCTATTTTGAGATATACTTTAGACTATTTTTTTAAATTAAGATGTTTTAGAGTTTTTATTTATCTATTTATTTTAAGTAGTCTCTATTCTCAACATGGGGTTTGAACTCACGACCCCGATATCAAGAGTCACATGCTCCACCGACTGAGCCAACCAAGGCACCCCTTTTTCAAACTATTTTAAAATTGTAATAAGAAGAACGCACTTATGAACGGGTTGCGGGCTAAATTTCAAGATGGTAGAGAGCATTGAGTTTTGTTTCAGGCTGACAGATTTTCATCCAGACTGAAGAAGTAAGTGTCTCCTTCCATCTCTGTTTCATAAAAGAAAATCTTCATTCATCTAGAGAAGAGTTGCAAGAGGAACTATTTTGTTTAACAGCTTTTTTGGAGTTATAGTTCACATACTGTACAATTCACCCATTTAAAGTTTGAGTTTTTTTTTTTTTAATAGTTGTACTTTGTAACTGCTTATCTTGGTGAATCAGATTCTCTTGAGACTGTACAAAGAAAATGCAATAGGGGCACCTGGGTGATGCAGTCAGTTAAACATCTGACTCTTGGTTTAGGCTCAGGTTGTGATTGCAGGGTCATGAGATGGAGCCCACATTGGGCTCCACGCTGAGCATGAAGTCTACTTGAGATTCTCTCTCCTCTGCCCCTCCCACGTATGCTCTCTCTCTCTAAAATAAATAAATAAATCTTTTTTAAAAAAAGAAATGCAGGGGCACCTGGGTGGCTCAGTTGTTAAGCGTCTGCCTTCAGCTCAGGTCATGATCCCAGGGTCCTGGGATCGAGCCCCACATCGGGCTCCCTGCTCCGCGGGAAGCCTGCTTCTCCCTCTCCCACTCCCCCTGCTTGTGTTCCCTCTCTCACTGTGTCTCTCTCTGTCAGATAAATAAATTTTAAAAATCTTTAAAAAAAAAAAAGAATGATAACAAAGTAAAATGAGGATGCTGTGGGGTGATGCCCACAAGTGCCCATAATATCGGTTTTCAAATTTTTATGTTCAAGTGAACCAAAATATTTCTTTGGCTGTCTTTCTAAGTAATTACATAAATTTGAATGTAGAAAATTGTTTCATACTAACTAAAAACCTTCATTTATCTGCTTTATATGTTGAGGTTGCACATAAGAGTTAGATTGAAGAGATTTAATTTGACAAATATTAATTGAGTATGTGCCACACACCGGGCCTCATTTCAAGCTCTGGGATTCAACCATGAACAAACAGACATCAGGCCCTGCTCTCACAAAGCTTAGATTCTAGTGTAGTAACTGGAGAGAAATAAACAGGAGGATGCATCAGATGGTGAGAAGTGCTAGGAAAAATGAAAGCAGGCCGCAAGGGGTCAGGAGCATGGGGAGGGAGAGGGCGGGTGGAAGACAGGGAACAGGCCAGTGAGGGGTCATCCAAGTGCAGGAGCCGACCCTGTCTTTATATGAAATTTTGGTATTTTGCTCATCATGGATTTTTTTGTATTAATTTTGATTTTTTTTTTTTCAAATCAGTACTTTTGGTTACTGAGTTCTTTGGTGCCCTCTTAAACTTCACACCCCGGTTTCAGCCCCAGAAGCAGGGTCTGTGTAGATGTGATCAGGATCACGACAGGAGGGCTAAGATGCCTGGCTAAGTCTTCAGACTTTACTCTGTGGTCTTTGGAAAGGGCACTGGAGGGTCAGAAGCAAATAGATGATGTGACCAAAAATACCACCTGGGGGCTATTGGTCTGCAAGCCAGCTGGAGAAAGAGTGGAAATGCCCAGAGCACCAGAACCAGTCGGGGAAACATATTGTGAATTAGGAACAGTAGGCAGTGAAAAGGAAGCCTGGTGGCCCCATGCCCTTTGTGTGTCTTTGCCTGCCCCTAAACCACCCCCAGAAGTCAAGCAACTGAGCAGACACAATGAATGCCAGGCTCTTGCCTCTTTCTGTGTTTAATATGGTCGATTTGTGCAAAACAGGAAGTTCTGCTGTGACAATGGCATTGTTTGTGGCTGAGAAATGTACTTTCGAAAACTCTAAAAACCATCGGTCCCTTGCGCTGTAGGTCAGCCGTGCTTATGGAACCTCCTGTCGGGTGGGCCCCTTTCCAACAGGGGCCACGATTTCCCCCTGCTCTGCCAGGAATCAACTCAAGAGCTGCTCTGTTCCTAAGACGGGGGACGGGACCGCTTAAGCCTTTTAGGAACTCCCAGCCGCGTGGGGCCCTGGCACCGCAAAGGAGAGGGGCTGGCTGTGGGCCAGCCGGGCCCTGTGAAGGCAGGGAGATTTACAGGGAGGTCACAGGAAACCCTCCCCCGCCTCAGGCTTTGGTCCTACATACACCGTTCAATCCAAGATAGTGAGATAGCAGCAGCAGGCTGGGGAAACTCAGAGGTAAGGTAATTCCTGGAAACAGAGGTAGACAGGAATGTGCCGTGGGCCCCAAGCTGGAGTCAGGACGCCAGTCCCTTCAGCAGGAACTTCTGGCCCCTGTTCAGTGGAATTGGAATTCCTGGCTCTGATTCACCCTGGTGGACTGCCTGGGACTTCTCTGGTCATTGTCTAAAATGACTTTTTTTTACTAGGCCAGGATGACGTTCTTTTGCAGAGTAGTCTTTTGGAATCAGGGTCCAGTTGGAAACCCGACTCTGTGGCTTCCTGGCTGTGTAACCTTGTGCAGGTTGTTTGACCTCTCTGAGCCTCAGTTCCTTCATGGAGTTTACAGGACAAAACCCAGCAATAGTCAAATCCCTGCTCTGCCACGTGATGTCCATAGGACCGTGGGCCAGACGCTTAGCCCTTTGGAGCTTCGGTGTTCTCATCGTTGACAGGGGCATAACTATAGTGTCCACTCCAGAGCATAGTTGTCAGGATCAAAAGAGACAAACCCCTAAACAAGATAGAACGTGGCAAATAGTAAGAACTCAATAGACGCTTACTGTAATTACTGCTATGGTTGGAAATGGTAGCTATTAGAACATAACTTTGGAATAAAGTGCAATAAACATGGGAGCAAGTTGAATTTCAGGACCCCAATGAAATCCTTCAGAACTCTCCTCTGGCTCCGGTCGACTGACTCAGTCAAGAACTGATGGAGCACCTACTATGTTCCAGTCACTTTGTTAGGAACAGGGGACCTGGCAGCCAGCCAAACAGGCACACTTCCCACTCTCATGTAGCCTAATGTCTGGTGGGAGAATCAGACAATCAAATAATTTTATAAATTTAGAGTTAGTTCCCTAAAGTGAATTGAAGGAAAAATCTGGCAGTTATGAGAACTTATAATAGAAGGTGCCGGGGACACTTCTGGAGGAAGTACAGGTTGATTTGAGATCTGCAGATGAAGAAAGTGATGAAGTCTGCCCTATGTCCCTCCCTGGACCTGCAGGGGCTCTGACGCCTGGAGGTCTTTGCACCTCCGCTCCTCTATACTCTGGGGGCCCCCTCCGCCAGGTGTAAGGTGCAGATTGTAATACTCAGGGATCGCCCTCCCTGCTTTCCCTTCGGGAGGTCGGGCAGACTGAAGATCAGAGTAACAGGTGTGCTTTGCAGAAAGGGGAAGTTGTATGATGCCCGAGAAGGCAGACTCGCAGCTGGAGACCCGGCCTGGGTGGGAGAGAGCTGGCACCCAGCATCCAAGCCCTTCCCGGCTACCCCTGCAGACTCAGCAGACGGGGACTTGCATGTTTCCTGCCTACCCCACATTTCCCAGGCTGATGTAAAATGAGCGAAACGAGGCCAAGGGGTGCTGGCTATGGACGGAGGGTGTGTTGTTTCTCCTCGAGGTCTCCGTGGTGCCAGGACAAGACATGGACTTTGATCTCCCTTCAGCAGTTGGCAGAAACCTCAGTTCTCACCGGAGGCCAGATCCACTTTTGAGGACTGATCCCTCAGCCCCACCACTGTCAGGAGCAGCTACTTCTGGAAGCTTCGCATCTAATTCAGGTTGGGAAAAGCATCTCGAATTCCTATTTCTGTCACCCACTCAATCCCTTCCATGGCCTTCCCTTTTCTTAACTTTGGAAGAGTTTCAATTACCTGGCATACAATAGTCACCTGGGTTTAATTTTTTTTTTTTTTTTTGAGAGGGACTCATTTTAGCTAAGCAATCGCCAACAATAGCTTGATTATACTCCTAAATTCTTTTGACACAAGCACTGTTTCTTCTCCAAAGCATGCTCTGACGCTATCGGAACATTATACTGGTTCCCTGCCCTAGCAGTTTTGCCGGATCTCACCCACTGAAGAAACCAACTGTAAATATTTGACATTCCTCGCACCTCTGGAAGTCCCCGCAGTCTGACCTTCTGGGGCTCTCCATTTCAGCTTTAAAGCCTCAAAGAAAAATGGAAAGAAAAGGCCGGAGTGTGTTCCAGGCCCTAAAGCTCTGCCTCTTTATAAATAGTCACCGCTTGAGGGATGCGTGTTAGTTCGGGTGTCGCTGTAGCTTAGGTTTCTAATAAAGCCTTTTGTGTGTGTTTGGTCAAATACAGACACGTAGAATTTACCATTTTCACCATGTTTAAGTGTACGATTCTGTGGTGTCGAGTACATTCACAGTGTCATGCAGCCTCCAGCACTGTCCATTTCCAGAACTTTGTCATCGTCCCAAACAGAAGCTCTGTACCCATTAAACAGTAATTCCCCATTCTCTGCTCCTCCGGCCCCTGGTAGGCACTCATCTATTCTCTGACTCTACGAATTTGACTCTTCTAAGCACCTCATATAAGTAGAATCAGATAATACTTGTCCTTTGGTGTCTGACTTCTTTCACTTAGCGTGATGTCTTCAAGGTTCATCCGTGTTGTGGCACATAAAGACTTTCATCCTTTTTTAGACCATTGTGTGTCTTTCTCCCACGTGTTGTTTATCCATTCATCTGTTGATGGACACTTGGGTTATTTCCATCTTTGGGCTAGTGTCTAATAAAGTTTAACGTAATACATGGGATTTGGCTCCTCTGTGACTTAAGACCAATGTAACAACTTCTTTTACTTCAGTTTATCCTCTAGAAACAGGATGTCAATCAGAGCAACTTCCCACACCAGGGCTCTGCAGGCAAAGCCAGGGCGAGGGACGGTGAAGGAGGAGTATCTGTGGTCACTGTGGACCTCGGCAGAGCTACACGGGAGGGTCTGGCTGGTCAGAGCTGGCACCCTGGTTGGGTGGGATTGCTCAACATGGGGTTTCTGCTTCTATAATACAAGAGAACTTTCATTCATTCATTCATTCAATTAGTTCAACCCATTCATTCTATTGCTCTCTCACTCATTCATTCCAATATTATTTAATACAGTCATGAGCTCAGACTGCCCTGAGCTTCCATCCACTAGAGGCAGAAAGACAAGCAAATCGACACTGACGAAGCCTAAAGGTTAAGGGTTTCAGGAGAAGAAGCATGGTGTGCTGTGGGAACCCAGAGGAGGCACCTCTCCTGTATTTGGGAGCCAGGAAAGGCTGTCTGGAGGAAGTTCGCACCTGTGCCAAGTCCCTGGGGAAGGGAAGAATTTAGCCAGTGGAGCAGAGGATGGAAAGGGTGAACCAGGCCCAGGAGGGGAACATGAGGGCCCAGAGATGAAAGGGAGGACCAGCAGTTGGCTTACATGTGTGTGACTTGTGTTTTGAGGTGGGGGTGCAGAGACTCATGGGAGGTGGGAGGTGAAGCCACAGGTGTGGGCAGGGACCATTTGGTGAGGGAACTCGGGTGGCGTTTAGGCTTCATCCTGGGGCAAAAGAGAAGTCGGATGGCTTTGAAGCAGGAGAAGAAGCATGCCCTGTTCTACCCTTGAGGGAGCCAACATCTACTGAGCCCTTTCCGAGGGCTGGGTGCTGCTTACCTCAGTTAACCCTCACAACAGCTGACCAGGGTGGGTGATGAGGTCCAGAGAGAAACTTCCCAAGGCCCCCAAACGGGCCTGGCAGGATGCTGATACAACCATCACTTCTGCTATTCAGGGTGGTCTGTGGAACAGAGACAATTGTATCTCCTGGGAGCTGGCTGGAAATGCAGAACCTTGGCCCTGTACCTTCTGGATCAAACCCTGTCTTTTAACAGGATCCGCAAGGGGTTCCTGAGCACGCTGAGGTCTGAGAAGCACTAGGGTGATTCCCAAGACTCAGTGCACGTTAGAATCTCCCGGACAGTGCTCCGGCTCTACTCCTGGATGAATTACATCAGAATTTCTGGGGCTGCCACTCAGGCATCAGGACTTTTCAGTGTTTCCCCAAATCCCTTGCATTCTGTGTCCCCCTTTCCAGGGAGGGCAGGCTGACTCCTGCAGGAAGGACCGGGCACCCAGCCACTGGAGACTCTGCAGCTTTAAGAACTGGAGCTGGCTGCCTGCCCAGGAGGCCACAGGAGGCCGCCCTGCCATTGCATGGGCCACGTGAGAACGGGCTGCGGGCTGCCACAGTCAGCGCTGGGGCTGGCCTGGGCTTGCAGACCTGAGCCCCGCGAACAGCCCCAGCGGCGGTGGCGCAGGCGAGCCGAAGAAAGGGGACCTTTATGCCTTTTGGGGGGAAGCACACATTCTGCGAGGCCATGGAAACAAAGAGAGGAACTGTTTCTAGCCCTAGTCCCAACATCTCAAACCAACAGTAAGTCAGGAGGGCACAGAACACAGCACAGCCCCTCCCGTGCCCCAGGACAACACACACCCCACCCCACCTGCAGCCGTGGAGCGTGGAGCTCTTTCTCCACGGGGGGCCTCTGGAAGTCAGGGCTCAGCTCCCGACAGGGACTACCTGACAACACCTCAGGTGTGGGTGGCGTTTCTCCACTCTGTCCCCGCTCTTGCAGGGGCCTTGCAGTCCACGCCACTGCCCCCAGAACGCTGAGGTCGTGTGAGAGCAGAGAAAGTAAAACAGAAACCTGTCGGTGTAACTGTTGGTCTTGGGGCCGCCAGCTTGCCTGGGAAGAGGCAACGAAGCTGAGGGCCGCAGCGGGGGTGGCCGAGGGAGCTGTGGCCTGCACCGGCAGTTGGCCTGCAAAGTTTCTCGGGCACCCGAGGGCCTTTTGAGGAGGGAAAGGTGGAGGGGAGGCAGCAACCAGATCATCACCTCCACCTTGCCTGGAGACAGAGAACTGTGAATCCCATTCCAGGCTCTCTCCAGGTCATGAGTGGGCTTGTCTCCGTCTCCATGGGGGACCACCACCAACTTAGCACATGCAGTGACTCGCTTGGGACCCATGTGTCACCAAACGCTAAAGGCAAAGCCTTGTGACTTTGGGGTGTCTCTTCTCTCATGTTATCTGTGCCTCCCTGCCCACCTCCTTCATTACGGACAGTTGAGAGCTAACTATAATCCGCCTTACTTCCTGAGACTGCGTGCAAAAATTATCATGTGTTGGGGGCGGGTAGCAGGTTGAGATTACGTTGGCAGAAAGGAGAGGTTGGCATTGATTGGCACGCAGAGGAGGGAAGCTACTGTGTGTCTTCAAGATCACTGGGTACATGCCAAAAGGAAGGGAAGGGGAGGTTTAAGAGTAGGGAGCAAAGAGAAAGCTGGCTTTACCAGCGGGTGGAGTGAAGATGAGGAAGAAGGAAGAGGAAGGTGGCCTGAGGTGAGGGGCAGGGCAGGGTGGGGTTAGCAGAGAGAACGCTGAACTGTGGCTTGTCCAAAATGATGATGAAGCATCTGGAGGAGCCAGATATGACATCCGGCGGCAGGGCTAGATCCCAGAGATCAATTGCTGGCCCCTGAAGTGTTTTATTTATTTATTAATTTAAGCATCTTTGGAAAATGGGGAGATTTCACGTATGACTCTGAAAGGCCTGGACGCCAGGCTTACATGGCGGTCCCCACTCACACGCAAGCATTTTGCCTGCCCCACCCCACTCCGCAACCTCTGTACCTGCCCAGTTCCCATGGGCATTGCAACTTGCTGTTACTCCTGGTCTTGATGATAATGATTTTCTTCCATCGAGCCTTCTATTGAGTGTGTGTGTGTGAGCTGGTGTGTGTGCGCGTGCGCGTGTGCATGCCAGGCACACAGGTGTGCTCTCTTTCGATGAATTTCAATTAATCTCGCCCCTTTTCGGTTGAGGGTGACAGATGCACAAAACCAGACATACCCCTCTCCTTAACAGATTCCACAGCCTTTCCAGGCGATCTGCCAAATTGCTAGATGACATTTGCATTAAAAAAATTGAGTGCATTTTCCTATTTTGATTTTAAGTATTTCCCAGCCTGCGTTAAGGTGCTATTTCACGTATGCCACACTTAATAGCTTTGAAAGCATTTCTTAAACATAGTGGATTCATTTTCTCCTTCTAGCAGTTCTGTGAGATCGATAGTTTGGGTCCCCTTCCTGTGCTCTCTTGGAGAAAACAGGCAGCAGAGAAACCAAATGACTTGCCTTGGTCCTGCAGTAATTTTGAAGAAAAGTTAGTAAGAGTAAGCTGTGTCCTTTACACTGCATGGAACTGTAAAACATTCTGCTTTGAAAAGCATAGTGACTAAGGGTAGGATTTCCATCCAGAGTACTGGTTTTGACCACTGGTTAGGCCACTCAGTAGCTGTGCATCTTCAGACAAAGAACTGAATCTCCCAGTGCCTCCTTCTGTAAAATGGGGATAACAGCCCTTATCTAGGGAGCATTGTGTGGATTAAATGAGAAAACATATGCAGAGTATCTAGAACAGTGCCTGTTACACTGTAAGGTTTTGATAAATATCACCATCAGTACTCAAACTACTAGTATCTGTACCTGTGGGAAACATTCTGTATGACTTAGGGCACAGGCTAAGTTGTAACAAAAAGACCCCAAAATACATTGGCTCCAGAAGGATAGAAGTGTATTTCTCTTTCACTCACTGGCCAGGAGGTAGATGGTCGGTGCAAGACAGGGAAACAATTCTGCTCCACAGGGTCATTCAGGAACCCAGGTTCCTTGAACTGTGTTCCTTCCCACCCCCTAGGGGCCTAGGGTATCCCCCTCTTCTGCATAGCTGTAGCTGCTCAAACACGTCCACCTTCTGCTCCTCCTACAGGCAAACAGCCCCCTTCTTGATGCTGTGACTCAGAAGCTGCTCAGGCCAATCTGCTCAGATCGCTCATTGACCAGAACTCGGGGAAACTGAGCTGCAGGTGAGTCTGGGAAATGTAGTCTGTAGCTGGGCCAACTAAATACACCCAACTAACACGCAGGAGTTCTCTTACTAAAAGGAAGAAAGGGAGGGCGGAAATTGGGAACAGGTCATGGTCGTGGGGCCATACCGTCCCAGATGTGCACCTTGGACCTGAATCTGGAGGGGTTAGTGCCTGCTCAGGCTGCTGGTTTCTCAGCCCATCTGAGCTCTACTTCTTATTGGATGCCTGATTTACTCTTGGATTTCTTCTTTAGCAAAATCCAGGGACAGCTCTGGGCTCCATGTTTCAGATAAACACCTCTGGTGGTGGCATGGTTATTTCCTGTGGGCTCGCCAGACTGACTATCCACTGGGTTGGACAGCCTGTCCCCTTATCACCCACACCTCCTAGCAAGGGTGGCATTGGCTCTGTTTGTTTTCTTCTGGATCTTTTGACAACTTCCCCAACCTGCAATGTAAATTCCATCCTCCAGAGGTTGTCTCCAGAGAGTGTGATCTTGAGTCCGGGGTGGCTGATTAAGGAAACGTCCCTGCTCCTTCCATTCTCCTGGAGTCCATCCTTGCATGTGTTGAAGAGGGAACCTTCTCCCCACCTCATCAAAGATCACCTATGAGCCCACAGGCGTGTAATAAAGAAATCAAGCCACATATTTGGTGAGTGATTTCTCCGCCATGTGGTCCTGCAGCTCTGCGGTCTTAGAGTTCAACCTCCATGGTGGATTTCTGAAAGCACTAAGTTAAATAACAACTGGCTCAATGAAAGGAAGTGTAGATCAACATTCCATTCTTATCATTGCAAGTAACTAAGGTTGGATGGGCCACAAAAGGGAATACTAATTGTCTGGGGGAGCTTACTCCAGGGACAGAGAAGGTACTTTGATGTATACTGCCTAACAGATGAAGAGGGAAATATGGATTTGTTGAGGGCCTGCCATGTGCCAAGCACCTGCTCAAGGCAGAAGTCAGAGCCCTGAGTAAGAAAACAGGCACCTGATGGAGTCTATAGCCTAGCAGGGGTGCTCTGCATTAACCATCTCATTTAATCCTTGTACAATGCACAAAGCATGTATATTTCATATTTTGTGGACCAAAAATGTGAGCTCAGAGAAGGAAATGGTAGGGACGGTTTTAACCCCATGTCTGCCTGATTCTAAAATTCCTGCTCTTTCCATTTTTATTTCATCTGCCTCCAGACACTGTCTTTGTTGAAGAGGGACTCTAGCCTATACACAGACGTGACCTGGCCCCTTGTGCTAAACACGTGAACCAGTGACAGCTCTTAACTGAGGGCTTGGCTTCACTTGACTGTGGTGGTTGGGTTTTCGCTCTAACCCACATCTCTCTCTCTCTCATCCCTGTTGCCCGCTTATCCTTCTGTGTGCACCCATCCCTGCTCCTTCCTGGGGCTCTGATTGCTGGAGGAGGATTGTCCACCACATCATCTGGACCATTAGAGTCCTGGGTTCCCAAGGCTGCCAGGAAACCTTTCCAAGTGTTCCTAGACCCTCCCCTGTCCCATTTGGTCATTGGTGTCTCCTCCTGACTATTCCTCTTCCATCAACCCCTGTTTGAACCTCCATTTCATTGTCTGTCATTATCATGATGGAGGATCCATCCTGTCCACTGATAAAACTGAACAAAATTTAGGGCTGAAGAAATTCTTAAAGTCCTCCCTGGCCGTGCCCCAGTGTGTCTCCTACTCTGCTTCTCCACTCCTCCCATACCAGGGAAGAGGTGTGCTCCTGCCCATGGCTGATGTTCTCTGTGTGCTGCAGACTCCCTCCCACCTCCCCTGGAGGCCCCCTTCAGTCACTGTGTTCTCTTGCTCACATCGTCAGCCTCTTGTCTACTGACATTCTCATCAGTCTCTCCAGTCTGAACAGTACTCTCTTCTTGATCCCATATTTCTGTCTAACTTCTCCCTTTAGTTTCCCTTTCTCTCTCCCTTCACAGCCAAGCTTCTTGAAAGAATTGTCTACCCTGGCTGTCGACACTGCCCACCTGCACATTCAGTCCTCCATCACCCATTGTGATCTGGTATATGTTCCCATGATCAAATGCCCAGACTGATGTCATAAAAGACAGCCATTCTCCAGGTCCAGCTGGTGTTTTTCTTCCCTGAGGTGACTCTATCTTTCTAGAATGTTGGTACTATTGCACACCCCCACATTTTGAGCCCCTCTCTCTAGGTGAGAGGTACCTAACTAGCAGGTGTCTCTGCTCTCTAGGTTTCCACTTTACTTTGCTGGACATTGTTTTCCATCTCCTTATGGTCTCCTTATGGAGACCTCCTTTTCCACTCATTCCCTGAATGTCCCCTGGGCCTCTGTGTCTCACCCACTGCTCTTCTCGCCCTCTCCCTTGGTGTCCTTGGTGTCCTCCCCACTCTCCCTCCTGACATCTGGTCCTGAATGTCCCATTTCTCATGGACAGCTGCTATGGCTGTCCCCAGGCTCCTCCCACTTAGCATTCTAAAGCCAGACTCCTTATCAGGCTCTTCCAAGACTTACCCACCTTCTAATGTCCCTTATTTTCAGGAATGGTACCACTACCCCAGCTGCCCATGCCAGAACAAAGGAATCTAGTCATTATCTTGGAATCCCACTTCTCATTGCATCTTTTGCTTTCAATCAGGTATCATATTCCGGTGAATCTAGCTCTTCCAACTCCTGTAATCCCCCCTTCCCCCTCATTCCCCTACCGTTGGGGAAAGCCTTTATTGCTTCTCACCCAGCTGTGGCAAAGGACCCTTGAGGGACTGCCTCTACTTCTGTCCTCCATTGGAGTACCGCCATAGGTATTCCTCTAATGCCGTTGGCTCAGGGCATCCTCCTGATCTTCAGTGCTCCCAAAGATCTCCGATAAAGTTCATGTGCCTTTAGTTAATCACATGACCCTTCCTGAGTAATTCCTTGCCTACCTTTCCAGCCCCTCTCCATCTTGACTCCAAGTGTGCCCACCACTCAGCGGGCTGCGGGTTCATGCCTCGGGACATGCCCTTACCAGCAGGGCCTTCTTCTACCTCCCTCCTGGGGCTGATTTCCGGTTGTCTGTCAAAACTCAGCTCAGGCAGCATCACGTAGACCATGACTGCCTGGCACTGCTCTCCCAATTTCACTCACCAATTTCCCCATCAGCAGCTCCAGGGCTGAAGCACGTTGTGGGCACATAGAAAGTGCTCTACAGAAGGTAAAGGAATGGACTATTGTTTCAGAAACTTCTCTCACTCAGGAAGCCTGAGGCATCAGGTTAAGGTCCATTGTAAAACTCTCCAGGGTGTATTGGGGTTTTTTTTTAAATGGAAGCACGGTTTGGCCTTGACAATCAGACATTTAGAAGCTGCACAGCCAGTCAGCTGAGGGCCGAGCTAATTCACCCCCAAGGAGCTAAGCAAAAGGAAGAAGCACTGCTGTCCCCCCTCCCCTCTCCGTCTTTCCTCTGGGCTGTCAGAATACATGGTATTTTTGCATTTGCCCTGGGGTTCTTTATTCTCTGGGGTTTCTGAATTCCTTCAATTATGGCATTCGGCCTAGGGGGCTGACAGTTCAGCGGGATTCAAGGCTTCGGGTAGGAAACAGGGTCTCTGTGGGGGTAGCTGCTTGTGAATTCGTGGTGGATTGGACTTTCTGTGAGCAGTGACTTCCCCCAGCCAGGAGCACGGAAGGCTCGGAGAAAGCCTCGGTGGAAGGTGATGCTGCCCAGGCCAGGGAAAGCCTGTGCTCCTGAAACCACTGTTGGCGTCTCGCTCGGATTTTGTGGTTCAGTAGAAGCAAATCCTCATGTTTTACAGACGCTTTCATTGTTATGATGCGATTTTACCTCCGTACTTGAACTTTACTTGCCGTCAAATCTGTTCTCTGGAATGGCCGGGATTCTGTCTGTGAATCACCCCAGCACTTCAGGTAAGGCACTGGCTGGCTGTCCAGCTGTGTGGACCAGGACCGGTCCAACGGCCCAGACCATGAGAGCCAGAGAGGCCAGGAGCCTCGTCCCTGTCACCAGAGGAGACCTCTACTTCTGCTGCTCCCCCCCAAGTCTGGGCTCCCCGTGGCTGAGGAGATTGGCTGGGATCAGATACATCACAGAATGTGCAGATCAGGACCCAGGGTTTGCAAGTGACCGTCCCAACTTATGACTTATGCAAGAAAGATGAATTTACTGGCTGAAAAGGCCCAGAGGGAGATCTGTATTTAGCTATGCTTGTTTGTAGGGTCAGGGACAGCATCATCAAACCATGCCTCTCCCTTCATACCCCTTGGCTCTGCTTCCTTCTCAGCTGCCTCCTTTCTCGGGCCAGCCCTTTCTATGGAGGGACAGAAATTGTCCTTGCATCTAGTGATTTCAGGGCAAGAAACTCTTCTTTCCCAACAGCTACACAAATTCAAAAGGTAACGTCGATTGCCTATTCTGGGTCGTGTGACTATCTGAGTCTGTTTGGGCTGCTAAAACAAAAATACCCCAGACGGGGGGCTTAAACAACACACATTTATTTCTCACAGTTCTGAAGGCTGGGAAGTTCAAGATCAAGGTGTGGGCAGATTTGGTGTCTGGATAGAGCCCACTTCCTGGCTGACCTCACAAGGCAGAAGGGGAAAGGAAGCTCTGTGGGGTCTCTTCTATAAAAGCACTAATCCCATTCATGAGGGCTCTACCCTCATGATGATGTCATCACCTCCCAGAGGCCCATCTTCTGATACCATCACACTGGGGGCTAGGATTCCAATATATGAATTTTGGGGACAGATAAATAGTCCATTGCAGTGACCATCCCCAAACCAACCAACGTGATCTTGGGGGATGGGGTATTTTGATTGGTCACCTGGGTCTGAGAGAGAGATTGACAGCCCCACCAGGGAAGGGACAGTCAAAATGTCTGGGCATGTATGAGTTTCTCAGGGCTGCCACAATAAATTACCACAATTTGGTGGCTAAAAACAACAGAAATGTATTATTTCACAGTTCGGGAGGGCAGACGTTTGAAAGCAAGGTGTCAGCAGGGCCGCATTCCCTGCCAAGACTCTAGGGAATAAATCCTTCCTTGCCTCATCCAGCTTCTCTGGCCCCAGGCAGTCCTCCTCGTTGCCGGTTTACAACTGTTTGATCCCAGTCTCTGCCTCCACCGTCCTATGGTGGCTCCTTCTGTGTTTCTCTTGTTCTGTGTCTCGTCATCCTATAAAGACACTCATCATTAAATTCAGGATCCACTTGATTAATCCATAATGATCTCATCTTGAGATCTTTCACTTAATTACATCTGCAAAGACCCTTTTCCCGAATAAGTTCATATTCACAGGTGCTGGGAGTTAGGACTTAGATGTATCTTTTGGGGGGGGGGGCATAATTAAACTAATTACAGGGCAGAAAGAAAGTAATAGATAGCCACTACACTCTACCCCTTGACTGCCTAGCATATAAACAATTTCAGAAATGCACCACCACACAAACACTTTTTCCCCATACAAACAATTTCAGAAATGCACCACCCCAGCGTGGTAAAGGCTACCCACACGTAAGCAAAGCTGGTGGCTGCGCATTCTTCTTGGTCGGGTCTGGATGTTACTCTTAAGAATCTGTCACTGACAGCTAAGTGATCAAGTTCAACACCCCAGCATTTAATGGTGGAGGAAACAAAATAAGACAGTTGGAAGAAAAACCACTTGGCATTGAATAAAGGGAATAAGGGAAACAGCATGTTATGGTCACTTGGCCAACATGCTGCAGAAGAGGATTGGCAAGAAGCCACTTCATATCTACTGGAAGATAGAAGTTCCTCCATCATCCAGGGGTGCTTGGGGTTCTGCTCTCTGAAAGACTCTCCCTTGCTCATTACCCTCCGCCAGTGGCATCAGAGAGAATGCACCTTCTGGAAACTGTATACTCAAACAGGCCCCTTTGTGAGGATCTGAGTACCGAGGTCTGGGCCTGGCCCCAGCAGTTGAGCAATCCCGTGCAGTGGTTTGCTAGACTGGGGTGTCTCCAGCAGTATGACTCTCTAAACTTTGAGACAGTTGCTGGGCAGTGAGTTTTCTGATAACTCCGTGAGCTGGCAACCGGAGCTGGAGCCCAGTCAAGTCATGCTCTGGAATCTGGACCCTGTCCTCACCGTGTCTGTCTGCTAACATCATCTCTGTGCTCTGCCCTCCCCTAGCTTTCATTTAGACTTATAGCCATTTGACCTCTGTCCTGGACACACTGGGGGTGAGGGGGAGGCGCCAGGCTAGGGCTAATCGGCCCACTTGCCCTCGGGCTCTTTCCCAATGGATGGCAGTCTACAGCAGGGGCAACTGCCACTTTGGCCAGGCCGGGAGGGCCCATCAAGAGCTGCTAGAGGGGAAGAAGCCCTCTCCAGGCTTCCTCTCTTACCTCCCACTGTGTTTTCCTTCTCCCAGACTGTGCTGGCACCAACCTTAGCCCCAGGCAGGGATTTGACTTTTGCAATCCCGAAAGATGACGTTCTGGCTCTCGGCTCAGTTGAATTACTAGCCACAGGCAGAAGGAGGATCTCGTGGCTCTGTTTTCCCATTTCCCGGCTTTCAGAAAGGCCAGCTGAGATTCAAGTGTGTCTTTTTGTTAGAGTACCTCACTAAAGGCTGAAGAAGGGCGCTTGGGTGGCTCAGTCAGTGAAGCATCTGCCTTCGGCACAGATCATGATCCCAGGTCCTGGAATCAAGTCCCGCTTCGGGCTCCCTGCTCAATGGGGAGTCTGCTTTTCTGCCCTTCCTCTGGCTTGTGCGCTTTCCCTCTCTCTCAAATAAATAAATAAATGAAATCTTTAAAAAAAAAAAAAGACTGAAGAAGTAGCCAACGCACACCCATAACCGGGCTTTTTTTTTTTTTTTTAACAAGTTTTTTAAATTTCCAAACTCACTGGACATGTAGTTTGAATCCCCAAACTCAACACTCAACAGAGTTTAGCAGCTTTGCTCCACTTAACAGATATTGCTCACTTCCTGGTCAGGGATGGGAAGCTCCACACTGCCCCGCTCCCCACCCCAACATGGCCAATGCCACATATTAGGGCTTGTCACTTGCAAAGCCCTTCTCCGATACAAAATTCTATGCTACACAGCACATTTTTTATCGCAACTGGATCCACAATTGTCTACGTAATGGGAATCAGGAATAGTTGGATCAAGACACTCAAATGACAGGATGAGGACTTTGCCTGTCTCTTACCCCTCTCTACCCTCTGTGACTCCCCAGTCCTTGTTTCTGCTTTTCTCTCTGTTGGCTTCATTTTCAGGCTGATTTCATGGAGCTCTAGGCTTGCCATGCATTTACATATAGCAATATTACCTCTTTCTTGATTGTTCCAACAGAAGGACATGGACGACTCTGACTGGGCTGGCTTGGGACCTCTGTTCATCCCTGTATTAACCACTGAGGCCAGACAAGAGGAGGTACCCTGATTAACTGTCCTGAGTCACATGCCCACCAGATAGCCCCTCTGGGTTTCAGGGAAAGGCAGTTTCTGAAAGGAAAAAATGCTTGAGAGGCAAAAATAAATGTTCAGAAGTTAGGCCTCTGAGCAGGTTCTTGATCTGCATTTTCTTGTTGGACCGGAGTATGACAGCAGCCTGCCCGGCCTTTGCATGCACCGTCAGGAGATTTGACCTTTCTCCTGCATCCTTAACCACCACGGAGAGGCTTTTTATCTTTTATGTTAATTTTTTCTGTAATTGTGAAATGTATCATGCATACCTATAAGCCTTATGTTCAGCTTAAAGAATAGTAAAACAAACACCTGCATCCCGACCTCCCAAGTTAAGAAATAGAAGAGTGTGAGTTTCTTAGAAGCCTCCGAATGCCCCTCCCCAGTCAATACTCCTCTCTCTATCAGAGAGAACCTATACAGAATTCATCAGCCCTGCTTTTCTTTATAGTTTTACCACACGTACGCGCGAGCACGCACACACACACACGCACGCGTGCACACACTTAAATCTCTAAGCAGTATGTTATTTGGTCTTGCAGAGCATGGATGCCTATTTTAATGCTATATTTAAGAATACAATATATAGGGCCGCCTGGGTGGCTCAGTCATTAAGCATCTGCCTTCGGCTCAGGTCATGATCCCAGGGTTCTGGGATCGAGCCCTGCATCGGGCTCCCTGCTCAGTGGGGAGCCTGCTTCTCCCTCTGCCCCTCCCCCTGCTTGTGTTCCCTCTCTCGCTGTGTCTCTCTCTGTCAAATAAATAAATAAAATCTTTTAAAAAAAAAGAATACAATATATATTCTTCTGTGACTTCTTTCACCCAACATTACATTTTTGAGATTCATTTATGTTGATGCAAGTCATTGTAGTTCATTTTTACTGCTTCATACTAGTCCACTGTGGGAGTATCCCACACTGAGTTTATCTCTTCTATTCTTTTGAGTGTATACCTATGCGTGGAATTGCCAGTTTGAAGGGCACTCACACCCTCAAGTCTCCTGGATGATGCTAATACCCCCCTTCAAGAGACTGCAATAATCTATGCTTCCACTAGCGATCAATGATAGTGTTTTGGTTGATCTCATTCTTGTCAACTCTAATTTTTGTCAGTCTCATGGGCGTGGTCTGTGGCTCCCTGTGGTTGTAATTCGTAAGTATTTGCTTACCATTGATGTGGAGATTCGTTCCATGGTCTATGAACCATCTGCTTTTCCGCTGCTGTGAAATGCCTGTTCATGTCTTTTGCCTATTTTCAAATGGGCTGTTGGTATTTTTTTTTTATTGATTCATAAGAGCTCTTTATGGGTTTATAGGATTATAATCTAGTATCAGTTCTGTACATTCAGATATCTACCTGCAGTTTGGGATTGCCTTTGCATTTTATTTATGGTGACTTGAACAGAAACTGTTTATTTTCATGTGAAATTTTTCTTGTCCAAGACACCTTTAACAAGCTGGGGTCATAAAGATATTTCCCAATATTATCTTCTGAGAATTTCTTATTTTGTCTTTCATATTTTAAGTGTTAAATTTTTCATGTTTTAAGTATTTAATCTACCGGGATTTGATTTTTGTGATTGCTGTAAAATGGCTGGCTCCCGGTTTTACTTTCTTCCCCACTGATTTGTAATGTCTTCCCCACCAGAAATCAACTTTCCATGTGTGACTGCTTGTTTTTTTCCTCCGAGCTCCCAAACTTTCTGTGTTGAGCGCCAGTTTTTCCCACAATCCATTGCAGATCAATAGTTTTATAAATACAATAAAAATCAATTACTAGAAAAATGATATTTAAAAAGATACACAAAATAAAGGTCCCAAGTTTTTATTATTAGATTCAGCAAACTTCAACTTACTCTGTCAAATTTCTATCCAAGTGTCCAAAGGCTTACTGTTCATGTTTGTACTGATCCTGGGCCCGTGGCAAACAGTTCAAAGATGACAAGCAATGTTCAGACTATACTTTGAGTAGTGTTACTCTGTTCTGCTCTACAGATGTGTTTGTTTATTCTTGCTCTAATGTCACCCAATCTTTTTTTTTTAGACTTTTTTTAAAGACTTTATTTATTTACCAGAGAGAGAGAGAGAATGCAAGCAGGGGGAGGGGCAGAGGGAGAGGGAGAGAGAGCATCTCAAGCTGACTCCGTGCTGAGTGGAGCCCGATGTGGGGCTCGATCCTACGACCCCAAGACCATGACTCGAACCAAAACCAAGAGCCAGATGACCAACCGACTGGGTACCCAGGTGCCCCTCACCCCATCTTTTTTTTTTTTTTTAAAGATTTATTTATTTATTTATTTGAGAGAGAGAGAATGAGAGACAGAAAGCATGAGAGGGAGGAGGGTCAGAGGGAGAAGCAGACTCCCTGCTGAGCAGGGAGCCCGATGCGGGACTCGATCCCGGGACTCCAGGATCGTGACCTGAGCCGAAGGCAGTCGCTTAACCAACTGAGCCACCCAGGCGCCCTCACCCAATCTTTTTTAAAAAATGTGGTAAAATATCCATAACTTCAAATTTACCATCTTAACCATTTTGAAGTATACATTTCAATGGCATTAAGTACATTCACTTGATATACAACCATCAACACCATCCATCTCTGGAACTTTTTCAGAATCCCGAACTGAACCTCTGTCCTCATTAAACAATAATTCCCCTTCCCACCCCCCACCACCCCGCCTCCTAGTCCTAGTAACCACCATTCTACTCTTGTCTTTATTGATTTACTATCTCCGGTGGCTCAGATAAGTGGAATCATATGGTATTTGCGTCTGGCATACTTCACAAGCATAATGTCGTCAAGGTTCATCCAGGTAGCACGTGTCAGAATGTCCTTCCTTTTTGGAATATTCCGTTGCCCGTGTGTACCATGTTTTGTTTATCCATTCAACCATCAGTGGACCTATTGCAGAATATCGTGAATAATAATATTGTGAATATTGTGCCTATGGTAGCTGCTACAGATACAGGGGTGCAAATGTCTGAGTTCTTACTGTCCATTCGTTTGGGTGTATACCCAGAAGTGGAGTTGTGGTTTGATGTTTAATGACTTTGAGTACATGTTATACTATTTTCACAGAGGCTACCTACACCATCTTACATTTCCACCAGCAATACACAAGTGCTCCAATGTCTCCACATCCTTGTCAACACTTGTTATGTTCTGTTTTTGTGTATTGTTTTGTTTTTAATAATAGCCATCTTAATGGGTGTGGTGCGAAGTGGTAATTTTTTTTGAAGATGTATTTATTTATTTTAGAGGGAGACAGAGAGAGAGAGCGCTGGGGAGAGGGACAGAGAGAATCTTAAGCAGACTCCATGCCAAGCGTGGAGCCCGACATGGGGCCTGATCCCACGACCCCGAGATCATGACCTGAGCCAAAACCAGAGTCAGACGCTCAACTGACTGCACCACCCAAGCATCCCTGAAGTGGTATTTTATTGTGGTTTTGCTTTGCATTTCTGTAATGATTCGTGATTTGAACATCTTTTCATGTGCCTGTTAGCCCTTTGTATACATTCTTTGGAGAAATATCTAGTCAAGTCCTTTCTCATTATTTCATTGGGTTGAGGTTTTTTGTTTTTAGTTTGTTTGTTTTTGCTGTTGAGTTGTGGGAGTTCTTTTATTTAATCTTCATTGCTATGGTTTTATAAGAAGTCTTGATAGCTGGTCGAGGAAATGTACCCTACCGCCAAATAGACACATATGTGTCTGTTCTTTAAAGATGATTTGGCATTTCTTGGCCCTTTGCTCTTCCAAATAAACTTTGGAATCAGTTTGTTGAGTTTCTTTTTAAAAAAAATCCTGTTTGGATTTTGATTGGAATTGCCTAAAATATGTACATCAATTTGGGGATAACTGATAATATTTACAGTATTGAATCTTTCCGTAATGAGCATGCTGTCTCTCCACTTACTTAGGTCCTTTAAAGTCTTTCAGTAAAGTTTTACAATTTTCTCCATAATGGCTTTCACATGTTTTGTTAGATTTACTCTTGAGTATTGATATTTGCTCATGCTCTTATAGGTGGTATCTTTTTAAATTACATTTTCTAACAGTTACCGGTAAATAGAAATGCAACTGACTTTTACATATTGCTTTTGTATCCAGAAAACTTCCTGAACTCTCATACCAATTTTAATAATTTATTTGTAGATAATGCTGGGTTTTCCATCCAGACAATCATAAGAGCTGCAAGGGTTTTTTTCCTTCCTTTCCAATCCTTACACATTTCGATTTGTTTTTTTCCCCCTTGTTCTAGTACACTGGCCAGTATAATGCGGTGATAATGGGACTTCCTAGGCCTTGTTCCAGATCTTAAAGGGAGTGCTTTCAACATTTCATCATTAAGTATGGCGTGGGTTTTTTTGTTCTTTCTTCTTGTCTTGAGAAACAGAATCAATAGGAGATATATCTATATTATCTATTGTGTCTTATATATAATATAGAAGAAATTGCTCACGGGATCATGGAGGCTGAGAAGTCCCACGCCCTGTTATCTGCAAGCCAGAAACCCAAGGAAGCCAGTGGTGAACTTTTCAGTCTGAGCGAGTCCAGAGGCCTGAGAACCCGGAGCGCCAGTGGTGCAGGTCCTAATTAGAAGGCAGGAGAAGACCAATGTCTCCGTTCAAACTGTCAGGCAGAAGGCAGATCTCCCTTCCTCTGCCTTCTTGCTCTATTCAGGCCCTCCATGAATTGGATGATGCCCACCCATGGGTGGAGGGCCATCTGCTTTACTCAGCCCACTGATTCAAATGCTAATCTCATCTGGAAACACCCTCACAGACACACCAGAAATAATATTTAACCAACAATCTGGGCACGCCATGACCCAGTCAAGTTGACAGAAAAAATTAACTATCACAATATTCTTGGTTTTGTTACTTGTCTACTTTATTATTTTTATTTTGTTATTTGCTATTGATATTGTTCCTCTCCTCCTCTTTTTTAACAATGCTTTAAAAATATGAAAACCATTCTTAGCTCACAGGCTGTACAAAAGAATTTGCCGATCCCTGGTTTAGATTACCTCCCCCCCGCCACCCCCCACCCCCGATCTCAATGAAGTTTTGCTCTTTCCTACAATATAGTGATGCCTGTGTAATTTCTTAAAGTAAATATCTTTGGAAGTGCTGAGTCAGAGCCACAGTGACCACCCACCATACTAATGTACACCACCCTGCGTGAAATCCGTACTACCGTATCTCCACCCACCAGATCTGGTGTCTTTTCAAACTAGTACCAACCTGGACCACACCAAATGCCTCTAACACTCAGACGTTGTGACTCGATTGTGAACACTCAATTGGACTCTGGCTCTCTCTTGCTGCCCTCTCCTGGCTGGCTCGTTGTTGAGAATTCGCTGTGAGTCCTGGTGGAATTCCTGTGGTTCCTGGTACCTCCAGGTCTGGTTGCTGGTCTCTAGACTTGTCAAAGCCTGTACCGTGGAAAGTACCAGCAGGACTCTTAACACTGGCTGTAATGGCCAAGTTTATTATTTCTTGTACATAATAAGGTCCTGAGACTTTTTGAGCACAGGTATTATGTAAAAAGAAGAGTTAGCATGTAGTGAATGTTTACTATATGCCAAGCATGGTTAAACAAGCATTATTTCACTTCATCCTTGTAACAACCACATGGGCGCCAACCCTTTTGATTGTTCAGCATTCCCCTTGTACAGGTGATGAAACTGAGACCCAAAGAGATTGCATAACTTGGCCAAGGGCCACAGCTAGTAGGTAGTGGAGCTGGATCTTGGAGTTCAGTCCATACTGATCTGACTCTAAAACCCACGCTCTTCACCTGCTACCCAAGGTTCTCAATCTTTGGTAGCATCTAAATCAGTGGGAATCCTACGGAGCCAGAAATTTGCAATTTTATCAAGCACTCCAGGATTCTGAGGCAGGTGTCCTGAAGAGCTATGCTTTGAGAACGCTGCCTCCCATAAATAGACACGGAACTGCAGAAACCTAGAACTATTTAACACCAGAAGCCTCATCCTGCTGTGGAATGAAATGCTGGGCCGACCCGCCTTCTTTGAATTCAAGAGGAGATGAGAAGAAGTGATAAAATGTAAGGCATCTTATCTCTTCCTGTCCCTCCGGCTTCCCTGCCCCACTCCCCGCCTAAGCCACAGAGGAGGGCAGCTCGGTCACATTTACCGAAAGAGGTAGAACATTCCCCTTTGGCTGATAAAGAGCCCTGAGCGAGTGTATACTGGTTATAGGAGAATGCTCAAAATCGGAGGGGGAGCCTGACTGCTCCGAGGAACAGTGTCACATCTTAAGGGAAAAATACAGACTGAACCACCTAGCAAATCCCCTTTCCTTTCTTTAATAAGTTAGACCCGGGGGGCTCAGGCTTTGGATCTGGAACTGTTCACGGCTTGCTGGGCAGAAACAAAAGGAAAAATAATTTGTTATAATCCAAACACAATGAACTTGCCGTGAAACAAAGCGGCTTGGGCCACAACCATTCCTTGGCGCACTCTAGCTTTCCAGCCGCAAATCTATGTTTGGCAAGGAAGGGGATGGAAACTTCTCCCCACCTGGTAGCCAATGTTTCCTTGAACTTCTCTATGTCTCCTTGGCTCCTCGGTGGGGTTGGCATGCATCTGTGGGGCAGGGGTGTGGGGCACACGCCTGTGAGGACCGGCCACGGCTTTGTGCCCAGCAAAGAAGAAACATAGCAGGGACAGAACAAAAAGGATGCCAGGCATTGCACTGGGTACTCGAGACGATGGGATCTTCCCACAGCCCACAGAGGTGTTGGCATTAGATCTTCATTTGACAGATGACTCATGATCTTCATGAGACAACTGAGGCACAAATACACAGAGTAACTTGCCCAAGACCACCCAGATAATAAGTAGAGCCGGGAATGGAACCCAGAGTCCTGGCCCCTTCCACACAGCCATGTGCCACAGTAAGGGACCCTGCCCTCCGTGTTTGTTCTTCGGGATAGATCTTGCACTTCCAGTCCAAACAGGTTCTTCTCACAGGCCTTGGCAAAAGACCACTTGCCCTCAGGCCCAAGAATAATGTAAATACAATGGGCCATTTTTTAAAAATGAGAATACATATGTCAAGCACTTTGCCCAGCGCCTGGTACTTCTTAAACTACTCAGCAGACCTCCGGGCATCGTCGGGCCCCTCACCAGGGTGTTCCTGGCTATAGGAGGTTCCCTTGGCCACTGGGTAACAAACATATCTCACGGGACTACAGTGGATGGTCGAAAGAGGAAGAAAAAACAGCTTTGGACTCAAGAAAGTTAGAATCCTACTGGGGAATTAAAATAATTTCGTATTTAGAAAAAGGAATAGAAGCTTATTAATAGCCTCCCTATCAATAGGGTCCTCATTTCTAGTCCCAGTCTTACCAACTAAGAAATGGGTAGCCATGGAGAAAACTTCACTGGGGCCTCGCTGTCCTCGGTGGGAAGATGGAGACACTGCCAATTCTATTGTGAGGCTCACATGCGCAGTCGAGTCCTAAACAAACAGCACACGGGAGCTGAGGGGAAGGGAGGTAATAGGATTCCTTGGGCTTTCTTCAAGAGCTAGCTTGGGAACTGAGGTCTGAAGGTGATGCGGGCTTTGGAACTCTCAAGAGGAAATCATGCCCCTGGTGCATTTTTCCTCACGTTACGGAAAACCCAACTCCAGTTGGTTTAAACACGCATGGGATCTATTGACTCACAGATGCAAGAGAGTCAGAGGTGAAGCCAGTCTGAGACGCAGTGTGATCCAGGGGTTCTAAAGCCATCATGGCGCTGGGTCTGGGTGGGGCTTTGGCGGTTACCCTTCGTGTGTCTGCTTTGCCCAGAGGCTGGTCTTGCTTGTGATAGTCGAATGGCTGGAGCAGTCCAGACCTCACATCTACAGCCCCTGCAGACCTTCTGCTCCCCGTTCACAGGACAGTCCCCGGGAATATTCTGATTGGACCCACGGAGGTCCCATGAACCACTCCCTGCAAGAAGAGGATGGAGTTATGTGATAGGCTAAGCTCGGGCCACAGGTTCCATCCCCAGCACCTTGGAGGAGAGTCCAGTTTCTTGGAAGCACATGAGTCCTCAAGTGGAAAGCAGGCCCTCTTGCAGGGTGGGACTTGGCAGGGAGATAGCCACATGCTTACATCAGGGTAATTACTTTTATAAAATAAAAAGGGACAGGTAGGGGCACCTGGGTGTCTCAGTTGGTGAAGCGTCTGACTCTTGATTTCAGCTCAGGTCATGATCTCATGGTCGTGAGATTGAGCCCCATGCAGGGAGTCTGCTTGAAGATTCTCTCTCTCCCTCTGCCCCTCCACACTCTCTCTCTCTCCCTCTCAAGTGAATAAATAATCTTAAAAAAAAAAAAAAAAAAGGAAAGAGTAAACCATGTGTGAGAGCGAGCCCACAGTCTTGTATGGCAGAGTGTTCTTGAGAGGGGGTAGTGAGAGGACAGCGGAGGCCCTGGAGCCAGCCACGCCAACCCCAGGCCTGGCCTTGTGTGAGCTTGGGAGTTTCATCATTTCCCAGCATCTACCAGCACCTCAGCAAATTCAGGAAACACGCCGGTTTCCTTCCATTATAAAGGCTAACCCTTAATTCATTAAATAGAGCATTTACTCCTCCTTAAAACATTCAGTGGGGGAATAGAGAAGAGGGGAGCCCACTAGGTACTGACCTTGGGCTGGAGGCTGTTCCTGCATCTTCTCTTCTAATGCACCAACCTCCCTCTGAGACAGGAAGCATGACCCCATTTCACAGATGGGGAAGGAAAGGGAAGGGAAGTTGAGTCACTCAGCCAACAGATAAGCAGAGGGGAGATTTGAGTCCCCAGGGCTGCTTGACTCCAAAAGCCCACAAGCAGAGAAGTGGGTTGGGATTTTCTCCAGTTCATGAGAATTTCATTGTCCTGTGTGTCACAGCAAACACCAGGCTCGTGACCCTTCTTCATGGTGACTCCTGCTGTGGAGCGTGAGCTTGTCCTCAACCACGTTTGTGCCCAAGGACACTGAGGAATGTGGGAGTCAGGGGGCGACTCATGCCCGGGGGCCCTGTTCATACATGCCCCACCAGGACCAAGTCAGGAGGTCAGGCCCCGGAGAAACAGGGCAGGCTGAGCACCCTGTCCTGGCCATCGTCACTGTCCACCTCCTCACAGCTTCCTCTCGAGCAGCTGGGCGTTCTCTGCTCAGTCCTTTACATATAGTGTCTCCTCATAGTCACAAAGCTCTTTCGAGGCTGGCTACTGCCCCCATTTTACAGCTGGGCAAACCAAGGAACGACCATGAAGGCTGAGGTCACAGGAAGTGCTTGTCCCTGAGGGTTGTGTCTTCTCATCCCCATGTCATACATGAGCACATTAACCCACCACTCAGAGGTGGCCCATGGATGTCACAGGGCTGGCAAGTGCCCGAGTCAGGATTCAAACTCATGCTCTGCCTGACTCCAGAGCCTGGCTTACAGGCTGTGCTGGAAAGGGTGGCCCATAACTTAGGGAAAACCTTCAGGGGAGCTATTTGGCCTCGAGGATTTCCCCCAGGAGAGACTGTCCCACCTGCTCCCAGAGAAGCTCGTGATCCACTTTGTTGGAATAAATGCGGGTTCTTTCTTGGGTCGTCTGTGTACACTGATGTCACCATCCCTCTCCCCTCCTCCTCACTTTCCCCGCCTTCCCCAAACACCTCCCAGGAGGCCCCCCCAACAAACCCCAGGAGGAGCCACTTTGGAGGGGCTCCCCGTGCCTGGGAATTTTACACCCACGGCAAGCGGAGTGCAGACTCCCCGGAGCCTCGGGCCACATCACCCCCAAGATGAGGCGGATGCTGAGAGTAGGCTTTCCATTTTAAAGCCACCTCCAACAAAAACACGGAAACTGGGAAGGCTGAAGGTCCGCATGAGCACGCGTAAGGTGTAACAAGCTGCGGGAGAAGGTGACTGTGGAGAAGTGGATTGCCCCCCTTTCCTTCAGGTTCTGTTTTTAGCCTGTGTTTTTCAGAGCAAGTAGGTGCCATGGTGATAGGTGCCATAGAAATAGAAGGAGCACCCGCCTCGTGTCCCCATGGAGATGCACCGAGGGCTAGGGAGAGCCCGGGCTTCGGAGGCTGTGCACGGCAGGACCCCCCCAGGACCCCTCACACCTGTCAACTCCTCAGTCAGGGGAGAAGGTGCCACGGAAGGGTGGCCCTAACTTTCTCCCAGTGACCATCCGAGGCCTCTGCTGGCATCCCTCCAACAGCACCCGTGGGGGCCGTCTCTCTGGGGTCTCCCACGGAACTCCCTTCGGGGGGCTTGGCTTTTGCCCAGCACAGCGAGCATCGAGGCAAACCTCTGAACTTAACACCCGGCGCACCGTCCCCTGCACTGTCCCCATCCGGCCCACATGTGGAACCGGCCTGAAACATGGCGTCCCGCAGGGTGACAAGGAGCTTGCGGGGCAGGCTCTGGGTCCCAAACGGCTGGTGGTCAGGAATCCTCATAAGAGGAAATCTCAGAGAATCTCAGCCAGAACTCAGAACGGGGAAGGGCATCATCATGTCTGAGAGCGTGGGTTTCCGTTTGTGAAAGCTCAGGCCATTGGGTCGGAGGCCCTGGGCCTCGGCTATTTCTGGACACATCCTTAACGGGACTGAAAGACCCTTTGAAACAACTGCCCAGGCCTTCCCAGAGCATTCACGCCACCGTCTCCCTACAGCTGTCGATAGATGTATATAAATGAATGGATCCAAGCTTAGCTCATTTTTATTTGGGTTTAGATCAATTACGGTGTCTTCTGAAATGTGACCCATAGATGCATATGCACTTTAACCCTGAATTATATTAGGTCTGGCGTAAGAGGATTAAGTCTAAAGGGCTTGTGTTATTATATCTGCCCCACAATATCTCCTTCTGGAATGGGCCTCTATTACTATATATATATGTTGCCATACAATTATGCTATCAGGTGGCATACTTCCTTCCGGATAGGGCAAGTGTAATTCTGGCTTAATGTACAGTTCTGAGACCAATAATTCCAAGAACTGACCAACTAAGAGTTAACTTTACTCTCAAAGAAACACACACACACATGCCCCTAACAAAGGAATTAAAAAAAAAAAACTTTAATAATCAATAGTACCATCAACTCATAAATTATTGCCTAATAGTAGTTACAAATTATGAAAACCATAGAACTGGAAGGCCCTAAAGAAATTTCTGTCCTGGGGCACCTGGGTGGCTCAGTCAGTTAAGCATCTGCCTTTGGCTCAGGTCACGATCCCAGGGTCCTGGGATCGAGCCCCGCATCGGGCTCCCTGCTCAGCAGAGAGTCGGCTTCTCCCTTTCTCTCTTTCTCTGCCTCTCCCTGTGCTCGTGCTCGCATGTTGGCTCTCTCTCTCTCAAATAAATAAATAATAAATACAACCTTAAAAAAAAAAAAAGTCTATCCTGGCATATCTAGCATTCGACACAAAGGACCGTGGCCTGAAGAGTCAAAGTGCTTTTCTGTTTGGCTCACCGTACCTTCTACGTCATGCAGACTATTACCACCACGCAAGACATTTCCCAGCAGTGGAAGGGCGTGGAGCCTCCAGTTCCTGCAACCGGAGAGTGGTGCTCACCGTGACCCTGAAGTAGGCTTGTAGGTCAAGCCATTGGTTGAGCTGTGCAGTGGAAGGGTAGCTGGACATTGAAGCAGCTGTTGGGTTTATCCCTAGGACTCACCCATGGAACCTCAGGACGGCATTTACTGTTGGTAACGTCATATGCTTAACCTCCATCTGGATGCCTGCGTCATGTTTCAGCGCTCCGACAGAGCATTCCAGTACCTCTGTGTTAAACACGCAAACACACGTGCTCTAGTTTATAGGCCAAGCAAACTATGAAACAGGAGGCTTTGCCTTGTTTGCCCATGGCAAGGGCAAGGTTGGATTGCTTTATTTGGCTAAGTAACCAAAAGCAGATCTGCTTTGAAGAATGAACTCTCAAATATTCTATAACTCTCGAAGAATGGACATTCACCGCCACGTTTGGCAGAGAGTTTTCCCTAAATTTCCACAGAGTCTTAAAGTTAATGTTTGGCCGTGTGAAGCATGTACACGAAATTTTTCCTTTTCCAAGATAAGCTCCTTTTCATGGAGCTGGAACAGGAACCCCGAGCTGGAGAATATTTGATAATCGAATTCAAGACACACACTGACGCCAGTGTCACTTCTCACGACGACAATCTGAAACTAAATATTTGGTGTGAATGCACCTTAACAATCACAGTTTCCTTTGTTTAATTCAAATTTTATGTTGTGGTAAACTGATAGAACATAACAGTTGCTATTGTAACCAGTTTTAGATGTACAGTTCGGTGGCACTGAATACATCCCTACAGATGCACAACCATCACCACCCTCCCTCTCCAGAACTTTACATCATCCCAAACTTATAATCTGTTCCCACTAGACACTAACTCCCGGTTGCCCCCATCCCAGCCCCTGGCAACCACCCTTCTCCTTTCTGTCTCTATGAATTTGACTATTCCAGGTACATTTGTCCCTTGTGATGGGCTTATTTTGCTTATCATGATGCCTTTTTTCCCTGAAGATTTACTTATTTATTTGAGAGAGAGAGAGAGAGTATGAGCAGGAGGGGCAGAGGGAGAGGGAGAGAGAATCCCAAGCAGACTCTGCACTGAGCGAGGATCCCGACACGGGGCTCGATCCCACAACCCTGAGATCACAGCCTGAGCCGAAACCAAGTCGGACGCTCAGCCAACTACACTACCCAGTTGCCCCACTTACCATAATGTCTTTTAGCATCATCCATGTCACAGCATCTGTTAGAATGCCCCTCCTTTTAAAGGCTAAGTAATATTCCATTGTAGGTATATGCCACATTTTGTTAATTTACGATTTTATTTTTCCCTATCTGTTCCTCATCATTTTTAAATTTTGAAACAATCACAAAGTGACAGAAAAATTGCAAGGATGGTACAAAAAAAACACAACAAAACCACCCTTTTTTTCCTTGAACCTCTTGGGAATAAGTTGTCCTGATACTCCATCATCTTCCAATACTTTCCTGTGTTTTTCCTACAAAGACACTTCGCCACCTAACCACAGCACAGCCCTCCAAACCAGAAAACAAGGTTCGCCAGTTATTGCAGTTGTGTCTTTTTTTTTTTTTAAAGGTTTTATTTATTTATCTGAGAGAGAGAATGGGAGACAGAGAGCATGAGAGGGGGAGGGTCAGAGGGAGAAGCAGACTCCCCGCCGAGCAAGGAACCCGATGTGGGACTCGATCCCGGGACTCCAGGATCATGACCGGAGCCGAAGGCAGTCGCTTAACCAACTGAGCCACCCAGGCGCCCCTGCAGTTGTGTCTTTTATCACAAGAGGATCCAGTTCAGAATCCCTCTTGGATTTAGGTGTGCCTGTTTAGCCTCCTTCAGTCTAGAAGTACAGCTCCTCAGGGTCTCCTTGACTTTCATGACCTTGACACTTCGAAAGATCACAGACATTGTAGAATGTCCCTCAGTTAAGATCAGATTCAAGTTGTGCATTGTGGCGGGAACATCATAGCAGATACTGCCTTCTCCTTGTACCCTACCAAGGGATCCGCCATTTTGGTTTGCTCCTATACTTTGATCACATGATTAAGGTAGTGTCTCCCAGGTTTCTTCACTATAAAACTAGTCTTTTCCTCTTCGTAATGGATAGGTATTTTATGGGGAGGTACTTTGAAACTGTGTAAATATCTCCTTCATCAACTTTAATTATTTTTTTTTATCTCCACATGAGTGTATGGATTCCTATATAAGTTAGTGGGTTATAACCATTTCCATCATTATTTAACTTAAAGCTCACATTGTCCCCAGTTTGACTGCTGAAGAGTTCTTTCATCCTGTGTCCTTTCTGGATGGCCCCATCATTCTTTGAGTGTGCCCTTACTTTCTAGCACAGCAAGATGTTCTAGGCTCGCCTTCTGACTTCCTGGCCGCAGTTGTAGAATCAACCAGTTTTCCAAGGACTCTTGATTCACTTCAATGGAAGATGGTATTTAGAATCCAAGACTTGGGCACCAGATGTACACATGCCTATTGAAATGTTGCTGCTCCCAGGCAGAGCTAAGGAGTATATGTTTCCCTGTGTGCGTGTGTGTGCACACACGTGCATGTGCAATGCACACACACACGGGTACACGCACACGTGGGTACACTCCTTACCCTCTGATACTACATGCCAGGCTGCCATTCTCTGACCCTAGACAGCATCCCTCCTTGCCCTGATCAGGCGGTGACACCACAGGCCAGACCACCCTCCCTGGGCATGTCCTCCTCATCACTTGAATCTCCAATCCCCTGCTTTGGGCCACCGTGGCTCCTGCCCTCCCTCCCCCACCATGGACTCCTACCTCACTCAGCTCTACCTAATGACTTTAGGACTGAATTATTTAGGAAGGGGAAGTAAAAGGGACCACTATTGGCTTTGGTTGAAGATACGTGTTTCATTAACAATCTTTTTGCTTATTGGGAGCACGTGTATCTGACCTATTAGGTAAACAATGCTAAACATGACTGCCAGCATTTTCCCTAATCTTTTGTCTCTGTTACTGTAATGAAAAAAATTTTATGAAATATTTATACAGTTAGGATGGGCTTCTTCCTTACGGCAACATCTATTTTGCAAATGTGCCGTTGTATTTAGGCTGTCACCAGCCACTCTCTTGGCAAACGTTGAGCAACTCCCACCCCAAAAATCAATGAGTGACACAAGGTCTGTACACCTACTTATTCTGTTCTTCCATTATCAAGTTGTAGGATTCTGCACAAGGGATCCAGGGGACCTTGACAGAAACCAGAAATGGAGTTTTGTATTACTGTGAATTTGCTTATGCTTGTGAATAAATGAGGTCTTCCTGGCCAGACTATGAACATCAAGGAAATGGACTGAGTCTCCTACTATTTTTTTTGTACGCTTCAAGGTCATGTGCTAAGCACAATCCTGCTTCTGGCGCAGGTGCTCCCCGTGCTTGTTAACCGACAGAACCGTGATGACTTCATTACGGCAGTAAGGCGCCGATGGATGCTTGTTGGGCTTTAGCTTCCTGGACCTCCATGATTACAAATTCCTCCTTGCAGTACTTGCTTCCCTGGGCTTCTGAGCCATGTGGTTTCTCTCCTGCTTCCCTGGCTCTCTCATCACGGTTGTCTTTGTGCATATCACTTGCTCTGCCTGTCTCCTCCAATGGTGGACATTTATCGGGTGTTTCCCAGGTGCCAGACACTGTTGTAGGTATTGGAGATACAAGGAATAAAGCAGATCAGAAGTCCTTCCCTGGCAGAACTGAAGGGAAACAGAAAGAACTCCCGCACGCGCGCGCGCGCATGTGTGTGTGTGTGTGTGTGTGTGTGTGTGTGATTTCTTATCCCGGTTTCAGAGGAGTAACCACTGCAGCTCCCTGGAAGCGTGTTGAGCACTGGCTGGTCCAGCCCAGCAAATGAAGGGTTAAGGCACCCGTTCTCCTTCAAGGTTCTTGTCTAGGAGGGAGACTTTCTGTACGTTCATCCTTCAGCAGGTCTCCCCTCTCCTCTGCCAGCCTCCTACTTTGCCTGCCCCGCAGTCCAGTCCCCCACCTGCCCCCAGAGCCTTCTTCATAAAAGGCAAGTCTTACGGAGTCCTTCTACTGCGTAACACCGTGACTCCCCCTCGCTCTTGGATCGCTTGGGACCTGGCTTCTGCTTGCCCTCCCAGCCCCTGCTCCCCCACTCAAATATTCCAGCAACACCGGAAGCCAGTTCCCTTCACATGCCTCCCTGCTTTTGCTCATGCTGCCCCCTGGCCTGGAGAGCCCCTCCCCGCCCGTCCGCTAGTCTGACCCCTACTCCTCCTGGTAGACCCAGCTTCTTTTCCTCCTCCACTCCCCATCCACGTGGCCCGGGAGCGCTCAGCACACGGTGTTACAGCTACTGAAGCCAGAGACAGCGGTAATTACGTGCTTCATGTCTGTCTCCGGGGATGGTAAACCCCCCCGTGAGCGTGGGCTGTGGCTGTCTCACTCCCTGCAGTCCGTGCTGCACGCTGGCTGCCCAGTGGCAAACAGGCAGAGCTTCCGGGGTGCTAAGTGTGGACCCAGCCAAGAACTGTTCTAAGACCCTCACATGTGTCAGCTCCTTGGATCCTTCCCACCACTCAGTGGGGTACGTATTGCTATCAGCCCCTGTTTACAGAGGAGAAAGTAGGCACGGGGAGGTCAATGATCCCCTGCCAAGTGTAGAGGCAGGTTTGGAATCCTGAGAGTCCCCCCACCCCTCATCTGGGCTCTCTCCTGCCATGTGCCTGTTGAATGATGGATGGAGGATGGATTGTGTCTGGACTCTCAGCACCTAGCAGGCACCCAGGAAGTGAGAGCCGTCATTGTTAGCACCGTGGTGTCCACACTTGACGGCGTGCAGGACTTTTAAACGGGGATGGGTTCTGCTTTACTCACCTCTGTGTGCTCAGTGCACCGCATGCGGTAGGGACTAAATAAATATTTCCCAAATGAATGAAAAACTTGTGATGAAAGTATAAGGAGTGACTTATTATTTATTATTATTATTATTATTATTATTAGAGAGGGAGAGGGGGATGGGGGAGAGGGGCAGAAGGAGAGAGAGAGAGAATCTTAAGCAAGCTTCACGCCCAGCATGGAGCCAGACAGAGGGTTCAATCTCACGGTCCTTGAGATCATAACCTGAGCTGAAATCAAGAGTCAGATGTGTGGGCGCGTGGGTGTCTCAGTCGGTTAAGAATCTGCCTTCGGCTCAGGTCATGATCTCAGGGTCCTGCGATCAAGCCCCGCATTGGACTCCCTGCTCAGTGGGGAGTCTGCTTCTCCCTCTGTCCTTCCCCCAACTCGTTCTCTCTCTCTCTTTCTCTCAAATAAATAAATACATAAATACACAAATACATTTTTTTAAAAAAGAGAGACGCTTAACCAACTGAGCCCCCTAGCCCCTCAGGAATGACTTATTTTATCATAATGTTTTATTTCTTTAAAAAGGACCTAATCCTGGGGTGCCCAGGCAGGTCAGTTGGTAGAGCCCGCGACCGTGGGTCTCAAGGTTGTGAGCTCAAGCCCCACGTTGGGTATAGAGATTACTTAAAAAGGATCTGATTCTAACTTCCTTATATATGTTTACATTAAATCCCATTTTTAAATTATGTAATACTTCCCCGTTGTCCCACTCAAAGGTGCAGAAAGGATAAATACAGAAAATCCCTCTTCCCTCAGGGCCACCCCATGGTGCCATTTGCATAAAATACAGTGTGGTAGCCACACTCCTGCTGAGGGCCCCATCCACCTACTTTCCCTCTCTGCAGGCACAGCTCTTCTCCAACCTTCCAGAGACAGTCTACATGGATTTGAATGCATCATGGGTGTGTTATTCAACAGAGAATACCTTTACCTTACATTATTCATTTTACTCATTTTCCATTGTTCATTTTATGTCTTTGGGAAATTGTTTCATATGAGGTGTTTAGAGTAGCCTCATTCTTTTTAATGTTTACATAGTATCTCATTGTATGGTATGGATGTGCCATAGTTTAGATACTCTTCTATTTAACCAGTCCTCCTTGTAGTTGATCAACCTCTATTAGGTTGTTTCTGAATTGTTCCTATTACAAATAGGACTGCTATGTGCTCCCATCATTCGGCCCCACTATTTGAGCACATCTGGAGCATGCCTTCCTACAACTGGATTACTTGGGTAAAGCAGAGAAATGACTTTCTAATGGTGGAATTTCAGTCATCTGTGACAGGCATAGCTGAGATATTTTTACACTGAGCTTTGGGCTGTGTCAGATGCCTCTAAGGAATTGGTGGGCTGTGGGCCCCTTTCTGGTATATTCGAGGCTAGGGAATGATATTTGTGGGCTTGAAGTTTGTTACTCTCTAAAGAGAAAAGAGAATTCGCAGTGGAAAGGTAGCTTCTTAGGATCCATCCAGTGCTTATTGATTAGATCCCTTACTTAGAGTAAGACCTCACTGGGCATTGAGGCACCTGGACCCCTCAGGGCCACTCAGCAGTGAGTTCACTGGAGGCCCTGGTGGAAAGCCTGAGAAACTTCAGTTTGTTTGGTCTACATGGTTTGAACCCATGCTCTACCTTTGGGTTCAGTTCCCAGAGAAACATATGGACTCAAGAGACTCTGGCTCTGGAATCACCTTGTGCAGGAAAAGGGGAAGGTCCCTGCTATTCCTACTGAGGTTGTGATTCTTTTTTTTTTTTTTTTTTTAGATTTACTTATTTATTATTTTAGAGAGAGAGAGCATGAGCAGGAGGGGCAGAGGGAGAGGGAGAGAGAATCTGAAGCAGACTGCGCTGAGCATGGAGCCTGACATGGGGCTTGATCTCACGATCCTGAGATCACAACCTGAGCCAAAACAAAGAGTCAGACACTTAACTGACTGTGCCATCCAAGTGCTCCAGGATGTGATTCCTATTAACACCAGAAGATGGATGGTGGGATGGATGGATGGATGGATGGATGGATGGATGGATGGATGGATACATATATACATAGACATAGAAAGGTAGATATCAGTCAAATAAGCATGAACTTAGACTTTGTTCTTGGGGTTGAGCTCTACCATTTACTAGTTATGGGATTTTAGGGAGCTTCTTTGATCTCCCCAAGACCCATTCCTTGTCCATAATGGGGTTAACAATGTCTTCTTCGTGGAGCAGTGGTGAGGAACCAATGGTCGTAAACCAATGAGGGAAAAGGGCCTGGCACAGTGCCTAGCACACAGTGGGTCTCATATACGGTGGGGTGGTAACTGCTATCATTTGTTACGTGATTGGGCATTCTCCGGGTGGTGTACTGAAGGCACTTCTTTGGCAGGAGCCGGTGAGCCTGCCCTTCATGCTCTGTTTGACCCCTGCTTCAAGGGGATGTCTGTAAGGTAGGGGTTCTCAGCCTTCTTTCCCTCCTGACATGCACAGTGGGTGATGTTCACGTGCCTGGCAAACTCCCAGTGCGCATTTCACAGGGCAGAATTTCAAACTACACTCGTTTATCTCCAGGCCGGGAAAGCAACATTATTACAGGAATGACCTAGATCCACTTAAATTTATATTAAAGCAATAAATAAATAAAAGAAAGGAAAGGCAGTCACCCTCAGGTTTTTTGTGCTTGGGCTACAATTTATTGGCAAAACAGCACCCCACTCCCACCTGCTGTCTTACTGAGTAATAATAATGAGGGGCAAGGGTTAACAGGCACCCCTGGGGTCTCTCATTTGGTAGGTTTGGGGTAAAATCCATTCTCTCCTACAGATATGAAGTGAAGGCCATTGTCAGAGGGGTCTGGCCACCATCCCCACACGGTTGTGGAATGGCTCTCTCTTTGACCTTTGTTGAGTGTCTGGCTGAGGGGCTAAGCCTTCTTCTGTGGCCCTGGGGAACCACAGACATCAGGACTTCAGCTGGTGCCTTGGATGCTTGGCCGAGAAGTCAGGCCCGCCACGTCCAGGAGGGCCCTCTCAGGCCAGCAGGCAAGCTCAGGCTTGACCTGCCAAAGCAGCTGCTTTAATCCTCAGTATCTTCAACTGGGGAATGGAATCCTACCTCCCCTGATCCTCCAGGCACACAACCCCCTCAGCCCTGTGGGACCAACTGTTCTCTCCTCCGTGTCCCTGAAGCACTTTGTTCTGTGGCTATTAAAGCACTCATCGTTGGTTTAAAATACATTTCTACCCCTTCCAGGGCAATTATTTCTTACCTTTTGTTTGTTAGAGTTTTCATACAATCTCAAATTCTCCATTAAAATGGCTGTAGGGTTTGTCCGGTTTTCTATCTATAAACTTGGAGTTGAAAACATACATTGGTGGTTTGGAATCTCATTGGGTTCTTCTCTAGATAGAAAGGGTTGTGGAGGGGCGCCGGGGTGGCTCAGTCTGTTAAGCATCTGCCTTTAGCTCAGGTCATGATGCTGGAGTCCCGGGATCGGGATCGAGCCACGCATCGGGCCCCCTGCTCAGCGGGGAGTCTGCTTCTCCCTCTCCCTCTGCCCCTACCCCTGGCTTGTGTTTTCTCTCTCTCTCTCTCACTCACTCTCTCTCTCTCTCAAATAAATAAATAAATCTTTAAGAAAAAAACAGAAAGGGTTGTGGAAAACCTTGCTTGTCCAGAACCTTCACTGTGGACACTGTCCTAGATTCCTGCTTTCATCCATTCTGCAGTCAGCTAGTCATTCAACAAACACTGAACTCCCACTTTTGTGCCAGGCACGGTGCTAGGCGTGTGGTATATTGGGATGAAGAAGACCTGGGCTGTGCCTTGGAGGCTGACACAATGTGACTGTCTGGCCCTAGATTTTTTTTTGTAATTGAAGTATAGGTGACATAAAATGTTATATTAGTTTCAGGTGTACAAATACTGATTCAATATGCATTACTCAGTGTTCTCCATGATAATGATAGTCACCACCTGTTGACCACACAAAAGGATTGCGATATTATTGACCATATTCGCTATGCTACACTTTTCTTCTCTGTCATTTTTTTCCTTTCTTCATCTACCTCGCCCTAGATTCTGCTGACGCATCAAAACTTCTTTCTAGAGCGTGTTAACCTTAAAAATAAAACTGCCAGCTATTTTACCAGCAAAAATGGGTTTATTTGGAGATAGCAGAGAATTGCAATTCAGGACAAGCAAGCTGGGACCAAACCACAGGCAAGTCCAGAGGCAACTCTGGGGAACAAAAGAGAGGGAGCTCCCTTCCAGAGAAAAGGGGGAGGTTGGGAGGGCTGTTAGAGAAACAAAAAAGTCCATTGGAGTAAACTGGGGGTTCGATGTGTAGTGGTTCCTCGCTGGCTGAGCGGTGACTGTCATTGACTGGGGTGTTGTGGGAGAGGAAACCTTTCTTCCTCCTGTTAGGGCAGTAAGATAGTAGCTGAAGTAGTATGGGACTTGCAAGGTGTAGGTCTTCTGCTGGGTAGGCCCAGGGGCAGGGTGCGAGAGCGCCCCCTGCTGGCCTCCCAACTCCATTTTAAACTATAAACTGAAATAAACTAAAGGTTTCCTTTTATTAATTTTCACAGGAAGCCAACACACAGGATTCCTTTCTGAGCGCAATTTCCTGAAGCTTTGACATCATCTCTATATTTAAAAATCTACAGGATTTTATTCATTCACCAAAAATCTCTGTAAGGCCCTGTACCTAGAGTCGTAGGGGGGTGCGGCAGGGATTATAAAGCAGAAAACATAAAATCCATTTCTTCTGGGCACCCAAATCTAAATAACAGGAGTCACACGTAGACAGAAAGTCTGGCCTTTTGTTTCATTTGTGAATACACGTGGCATGCTGTTGTCTGTTCTTTGGAGCATAAGTGTTGTTGGTGTGCTGTGTGCTTCCGCTGTGTAAGCCCTGGGAGAGGCCCAGGAGGTGGCCCTGCTCTCCAGGTACTTGGAGTGTCCCCGGGAAAGAGAAAGGGGGGGGTTCAGAGTCAAAGAAAACATCAGGCCGAAGTCAGTGGCTCAAAGAACACCCTGGGGACACCGAGGCCCAGCAGCAGCCAGGGTGGGCCTAGGGGTTGCTGCCTAGACGGGGAAGCTTCCAACCAGTTTTGAGGAATGGGACCGTCTTCAGGAAGGAGGGATGGAGGACGTTCCAGGCCAGGGGAGGGGCTTGAGCAAAGGTCTTGAAGTTTTGGGAATTTCTCATTAGAAACTGAGACATGAGGGGGTGCCTGGGTGGTTCATCTGGCTCTAGGTTTTGGCACAGGTCATGATCTCAGGGTCGTGAGATGGAGCCCTGCATTGACTGTGCGCTTGCCCGGTGAGGCGGCGGGGAGTGGGAAGGGTCCTGCTTGAGAGTCTCTCCCTCTCCCTCTGCCCCTCCTCTCTCTCTCTCTCAAAATGAATAAATAAAATCTTTTTAAAAAAGAAGAAGAAAGAAAGCAACTGAGATATGAAGGGACTGGGAATGTGGGCAGGGGTGGGGGGAGAATTTGCTCCAAACAATGCCCACTCGGGGCACGACCAGGAAGGGCCAGAGGGGGTGGTAGGTACTTGACGCCAAATCTGCCACCTTCGGGAAAGCTGTGCTTCTCATTTTGTCCCCATTCTTTCCTTCACCCAGACTCTGGCCCCTTCAAGGACGGCATGATAACCTTCACACTCCACCTGAAGTCCTACCTTCCCCCTGCCATTAGGACCCTGATTCTACAAAAGAAACCAAACATCAGGAATGTGTCCGGCATGGCTGGGGGTAAGTGGTGCCAGATGCTTAAAAAAAAAAGAAAGAAAAAATCCCTAGAAATACCAGCTGTGTTGGGCCCAGGAATTCCTGAGATTTCTAGCTTCGGCTTGGGAAACAGGAAGTAAAGGCAGGAGGATATTACTTCTGGTCGCTACTTAATTTCGCAGAAGGAGGTCTGGCCCTTGGGCCAGAAGACTCAGGTGTGAAAACCTTATCGGACAGCTCAGCACCAACAGTTCTGCTCGGTCACCCCACCTCCACAGGGAGAACCGCCAATGGCCTCAGATGATGCCGTGGGTTTTCCCTCTGGGGAAAGGTGCCCCCAGATTACACTGCATTTTAAGCTGGCTTTGATTTAGACCAAGTATCCCTGTTTTGGTCTCCTCTGCACCATCTCCCCAGTCTCTTCCCAGAGTGACGAGTGACACGCAAGGCTCTGAAAGGTCCTGTGAGGGAAAATAGACATCCAGGTTGTCACTGACCTGAGTCCCAGCAAAATTTCATGACAAGGAAGACTTTTCTGGTAACGGGAATCGCCAGATGGAGAGCAAGCAGAGTGCTTTAAAGTGCTACATCAGGACAGTTCTCATTGTTGATTGACACGTCTGGCTCTGTTGCTATTTCTGGGCCAGTAGAATTATCTATTGTTGCATAACAAAGCACCCCCAAGCTTAGCAGCTTAAACCATATTCTGCAATGAGGCTGTGCTTAGCGGGGTGGTTCTTCTGCTTCATGTGGTGTCCTGTCTGCTGGGGCTGGACCATCTATGATGGCTCCTTCCTCCTGTGTCTGGAGTGTCCACTGGGAGGATCTGGAACAGCCCGGAGCTGGCCTAATGCTTCTTTCTTGCCATGAAGCCTCCCCAGCAGTGGTAGCCAAACTTCTTTACAAGGTAGCTCAGGATTCCAGGAGGACAAGCTGTAATTAGTTAACACATATCAAACCCCTGCTGTGTCATACTTCTTAATGTCCCATTGTCAAAGCAAGGCATGCAGCCAAGGACAGAGTCAACAGGGAAGGGGCCACTCAGGGCTGTGAATACGGGGGAATGTGCTTTATTGAAAGCCACCAAGGTAGTGGTTTCCCACAACCCTTCGTACACACAACATACAAGCAAACACCAGCTGAACCTTACTGCTCGCTAGAACTTGAGGAGCCAAGAGAGCTGAGTGCATCGGAGAGCCTGGGTGCGAGTCCCTGCTTGGCCCCTTACTGGCCATAGCTGTGGGTGAGCTGTGTGACCTCTCTAAGCTCACCTGGAAACTGGACGTAACAATACAATCCTCCCTAAGGAGCTGTCGGGAGGAGTACTTGAGCTCGTGTGGGTAAGATGGTCAATCCAAGTTGGCTGCTGTCATGGAAAGCACCACAAGGAAAGACGCTCATTCTTCAGGATGGCTGGACACCCCAGTTTGGGACTATGTCTTCCATAGTCCTTCCCCAGGGGTTTACATCAGATTAGGAATGTTAAAGGGGCTTTTCTCTCTCTCTCTTTCTCTCTCATCATTAAATATATTTTTAAAAAAAAGGGGGGGAAACATTGTGTTGAGGTAAAAGGCCTCAGAAGACTCACTTCATTTCTCTTCACAAAGAAAAAAGCCATCATGACCTTAGATAGAGCTCGAGAGACCCAGGGGATGCAGCAATCACTTCAGACCCTCCCCTCATGTGTCCACCACTCCTTCCAAAAAGCCACCAGCCACAGAGCCCTCTCTTGGTGTCCTGTTGCTAATGGGGACAACCAGGGGACTCTCTCCGATCAGCAGTGGAGAGGAACAAACCCAAAACACGGTGCCCTCTGAAAGTGCATTTAATTAAAAGGGAAACAAAGAAGCTTTGTGCACATAATAACTTGTCTGATTTGTGATGTTAAAAATCCACTTTGCTCTCCCAACAGGCTTTGGAGGTGAGGAAGGAGCGGCTAAGGAAAGCTAGGCTTCTAGGCTGGCTGAATTCCCTTCCACCTCACTCCAGATTATTTCTGGAGACACGTTGGGCTTGCTTGAGATGTGCAGTCAGCTTCCTTGGGCTTTCAGGGGCTGGAAGTGTCCAGTCTGCCCTCGTTTTGAAAATCTGTAGCGTTAGCAGGCACTGAGGGTTTGAGGTCAGTTCCAGGCCATTAGAGCAGAAGCCGGTTCTAGAACTTTCCCTGCGGATGGTCACAGCTGCTTCATTCTACCATCCCCAAGGAAGAAGGTGCCAGAGGGGGTGGTGGACCCACCCTAGGGAGGCCCGGTGCCTGCAGCCCCGTGGTGACCTGAGAGAGACTCGGGGGTCCCCCCGTCTCAGGCTTAAATCCTGGCCGTGCCTCGTACCAGCTGCACGATGTCACCTCATCCCTTCGAGCCTTGTTTTCCTCGTGTATAAAATACAAGTGATTCCATCTATAAACTACTTCCCACAGACAGCCTGGCACGTAATAAGTACCCTGGAAGTATTAGCGGACAGTATCATGGTGGAAAAGAGATGTCCACATGTTGATACAGCAAATTGAGCATTTAGAATTGTCAGCAAGCTTATTTCTCCAAAACAGCATAATTATGTTCTTCTTTGGGATGGTCTCTTTAAAGGAAATAATCCTTTTTTTAAAAGAAAAAACCATAACTTTTCTTGTTTGTTTTTTCTCCAGTTACAGAATGCTACCTATTTATTACATATATTTGAGAATATTGAGAAAAGCACAAAAGAGAACATAAAAAATCACCCAGTCTTGTCACCGGAGATAACCAGGATTAACGTGTAGATGTATTTCCTTCTAGCTCTTTCTCTCATCAATTTTATGAAAAGGAGAATATGCCAAACACACTGTTTCGTTATCTGGTATTGTTTCTTCAACCCTGTGTTACAAACATCTTTTCGTATCATGAAAGATTCCTTCTGTACCATAATTTTAAATGTCTACACAAGATTCCGTTGAATGAATGTAACTCCAACCCCTGCTTCCTGTACGCCTGTGTGTTGGGTAATTGACACACAGGAATGAACTCACAGGGTTCTCTTTGAGGTGGGTGTCGTGACTGCCATCTCATCCATGGGAGTACCAAGGCTGAAGGTCGCACAGGATTCAAACACAGGTTTGTTTACCCCAGGGGAGGTTGTGGCATGCAAGTGGGGGGTCCTCCTTCATCGCTGCAGCAAGCCTGTCCGCAAGACCCTAGGTCTATGCCAAACAGAAATGCACACATGCGGACCCCGAATTCCATGTATTAATATGCTCATGGTAGCACCATTGGTAATAACCCCAAACTGGAAGCCACTCAAATGTCTGTCTGCAACAGGGCTGGGTAAGTATGTTGCGGTAATGAGTATATCACCCAGCAACGAGGATGAACCAGCTGCTGTCAATCATGGCAGTATGGATGGATCTCCTAAACGTACAGCTGAGTGACAGAAACCAGACGCTAAAGGCTCACGGTGTATGATTCCATCAGATGAAGCACAGGCAAAAGTAATCTGTAGAAGTCCGGGTAGTGTCTGCCGTAGGGGCTGGGGTGATGACCGTAAGGGGCCCAGAGGGATTCTGGGACGTTCATAATGTTCTGTTTCTTGACCTAAGTGCTGGTGACCTGGGTGTGTTCGATTCCTGAAAATTCACCAAGCTGTACACTTACGGGCATTTTTCGGTGCTGAGCTGCAAGAAAGAGTTCAATGAAAAGGTTCTACCAAGAAGCAACTGACCAAGCATGTGTCTCTTCTGTCGCCAAAGCCAGGGCTCCGACCGGCCAGCGTGGTGGTCCTGCACCAGTCCCTGGCTCCAGCCTTTGAAAAGTTCTGCCAGGCCAACAGTGGCCCTCTGCCCCTGCTGGGCCTCCGCAAGCCAGGCACGTGGCCCTCGCCTGTCCCGAACGCTGTCCTGGACCCCAGGTAAAATGCTTGGGAGCGTCAACAGGGACCTCTGTGTCCAGCCACAGGGACCCTCCGTGCCCAGCACAGAGCCTCGCTCATGACTCGCTCAGGAACGAGCTGTCCTCCCCTCCATTCCCATCCCTACCCCTGCTCCTGTCCCGTGCCCCTGCCCTGGGAAAAATCTTGGGGATCACCCAGAAAGTTCCTTCCTGGCTACAGAAATGTTGCTGGCGCTGTCCGCCACCCACTTCATCACCCAGGCCAGAACCCCATCCGCACAGCACAAGAAAGAAAATAAAAACACTCGTATGAACCATGCCCAGAGATAGCGCTATTGACATTGTGCAGTGTGTCCTCCCAGACTTAGGGATAGAACATATTGCATCATGGCCCCACTGACTGTTTCCACAGAAGCACTGCAGGGAGCCCACATCGCTCCCACTGCCCCAGCTCAGGCTTGCATCTTCTCTGTCGCCCACTCGCCCCCCAGAGCAACTCTCCCTATTTCAATCTTCAGTGCCTTCCCGTGCCTTGCACCTTAGCCTGATAGCAAGACCTGTGCGGGGCGCCTGGGCGGCTCCGTTGACTGTGCATCTGACTCTTGATTTCAGCTCAGGTGATGATCTCAGGGTCGTGAGATCGAGCCCCGTGTTGGGCTCTGCATTCAGCAGGGAGTCTGTTTTTCTCCCTCTCCCCCTCTCCCTGCTCATACACATGTGTGTGCTCTCAATCTCTCTCAAACAAATAAAATAAAATCTTAAAAAAAAACAAACAAACCTGTAGTGACCTGGCCCCGGCTGAGTGTCCTCCCCCACTCCTGACCCTCCAGCCATCCCCAGTCCTCTCCCCAAAGAGAAAGCTTCTCAATAACATTCTGCTTTTATCTTTTTGTGGACTCCGGGGTGGGAGGGTCCCTCAGAAACCCCATCTAGACCTGAGGTCAGGTCCTTATGTTTTCCCTAACACCCCATGCTGCCATCTTGGGGACTCCTAGAAGAGATCATCGCCCAGTGGGTCACATGTTTGATGCCTCCATGCTGTTCACATACCGTTCCCTCTGCCTAGGATGTGCTTTCCTCCTTGTGCGGCTGGTGAGCTCCTATTCATCCTTCAGGACCCAGCTCCAGCACCGCCCCCTTTGTGGGAGAGAATGGATCTCTCCCTTCTCTGGGTCACTCCTCTACCTGGACTGTTAACACTAACTGCTCTGTGTTGCAAGTATTTTGTGTTGCCAGTGTAGGATTGCATGCTGCTTCAGGGCCGGGCCGGTGTCCCCTCTATCACTATGGTCCCATCACCTGGCTTGTGCCTGGCATGAAGGAATGGCTGAGCAAAATGATTTTGGAATGAATGAAGAATAGGCTTATAACCAGAATCTTTCAACTCTACGGAAGTTTCTTTCAGGAAAGAGAAAGGCCTCACCCACTGCTATAGCGCTAGAAACTTCTTGAGACGTGTGTCTTCTGTCCCTTTGGTCTGCCAGCCCTGCCTCAATGGCAGAGTTTTTGTTTTTGTTTTGTTTTTCTTGCTGGTTTGGCTGGTCTTGGGCTGAGGTTATAGAAAATGTAATGGGGTGGGAGCAGGGAGTACATTATATGCACGCTGATTTATTGGTTTCCAATCTGGCATGATTTGAAGGATGCCAGCAAGGTGCCTGAAACTTCAGCTCCAGACATCCTCTTCGCTCTCCCCTACCCTTTCAAACAATGCATGGTCAGGGCCCATCTTGGGCCTGGGGCCTGTGAGCTTTCCCTTGTGTCCCCAGGACGGGCTGTCCCCAGTTCCAGAAGTACGAGTTCGGCGCCTGCATGGGCAGCCTGACCTCGCCTGGAGGACTACACGGAGCCCCTGGAGGACATGGTGGCCTTCTTTGTGGACTGCGGCTTCTCCCCGGAAGCAGCTCTGGAGAAGGTGGGGCTCCCCAGAGGAGACTCGGCCCGCCACGGTCTCATGGGGGCCTACAAGGTAAGGACACAATCGACAATGACTTGAAAAGGTGGGTCACCCTGTGTTTTCTCGTGGTGGGGAGAACACTGACATGGGAGAAAGGAGACCGACGTGGCCCCAGCTCAGCCACTTCTAGGTGTGCAGCCTGAGCTGCTTCCGATGAGAAGCAATTTTTTTTTTAAGATTTTATTTATTTATTTATTTATTTATTTATTTGAGCGAGAGAGTGAGTGAGTGTGAAGGAGAAGAAAGAGAATCTGAAGCCGATTCCATGCTGAGTGCAGAGCCCGATGCGGGGCTTGATCCCATGACCACAGGATCATGACCGAAGCTGAAACCAAGAGTTGGATGCTTAACCAACTGAGCCACCCAGTCGCCCCGAGAAGCAATTTTTATGTGTGAAGTATGTGCCTGAGCGGTTTTCGCAGGGCAGGGGAGGGAGGGGACAGAAGTATAGCTACTGGGGTGGGATGGGGGTCCCGGGCAGGGTCTGGCCCCCCAAACACATGGCCATTTGCAGCAGGTACATCACGTACAACCCTTCATTTAGATGAGGAACTTAAAGCCTGGAGAGGGAAGAGGACTTGGCCACATCCCAAAGCCAGCCTGGAACCCGGGACCCCCGGCTCCCATCTGTAAAGTGTCACCGGTGGGGGTGTGACGAGGAAGGGATGCTTGGCACAGAGTGCTCGTCACTGCTCCTAGTCGGTGCTCGGCAGAGCCGTCCTTTTCCCATGACACCGCACCTAGCCACCAGCTTTGGTTCAGCGTGGTCCCGTCTGGCCCGGGGCTCTATCCAAAAAGACCAGCCAGCCCTCCTGTATTCAGTGTTGGCCCTGAGGGGAGCCCTGCCTGTCCCCTGTGAAAGTCCCCGGCCTGTGTCCCTTCCCAAGTGCTGTGATTCACACGCCAACCGACACCACCAGCATGCCGTAGGGGAGGGAAACCTGTCCCTTCTTCCCTTCAACGTCCTTCGGCGGGCCTCCTACTTAAATAGACGTAAGAAGGATTAGCGGGAGAAAAACAGATTTAGCGTCGTACCTACAGGAGCCCCAAAGGTGTGAGGCTCCAAGAAGTGACCAAAGCAGGAGGCTTTTGTGCCTCTCAGACAAACAATGAATTTGTGAAGGACTGATAAGACAGAGAAGTTCGGGCTTGGGGTAGTAGATTAGTGAGGAAGTCGCAAGGTTTGTTGAGAGAGCCCTCTCGGCCTTGGATTTCCCATCGCGGGTGATAAGGACGCCTTCTGCCCTCCTGATACAGGGAGGGTACCTCCATGCAGGAGATTTATTTCCTGCTTTTCACGGTGGAGGGGCGGGGGAAGGGATGTCAGAATGTTTTTCTTGCACTGGCGGTCTCCCAAGGAACTTTAATTCAAAATAATCAGTATGCCAAAGTGGTGTATTTGGGGGTGGCGTATTTTCCCCCTCAGTGCCAACAGCAAGCCCTTCGGCAGTAGCCAAGACTGCCCCCGCCGATCACCATCCTGGCCATGTAAGCCCCACTGCAGCGACCAGAAACCATTCAGGGGAGAAAACACCACCACCAGAGAAAGTCACGCAGGTCATCCCAAGGCAGGAGGAGCGAGGCAGGGCTCGGTGGGGTCTGGACACAGACCCACACCCCCTGTGTGGACTCAGGGGGCCAAGCAGACCTCAGTGCCTCCTGCGAGATCCTTTGCCCTTGGGTGGCTCCGCCTCTCCCCAAGGTCTTCACCTGTGGTACACAGGCCCCTTGAAGTCCGTGGAGAAAATTCAGAGGCCCGTGGAATTGGATGAAAAAAAATTAACATTTTGATTGTCATAGCTTCAAACTGAAACTGAGCATTTCCTTCCATTCCAAACGCAGACAACAAACTGCTGTTGTATCAGCAGACCCTGTGACTTTACGGCTGCCCAAAGGACTCCCAGATATTTTCCTGTCCCATGGCAGTTCTTCCTGATATCTCAGAAATATCCTATATGTTGGTCACTACTTCATATTTATAATGATCCATCTGTCCTCTTGTTCCTTAAGCTGTTAATGAAGCATACATATCACTGTACCACATTTTTTCATAATCTGATAACTGCATTTGCAATATAATTGGTGTCCTTTGTAAACCTATGCATTTCCTCTTTTGCAATTAGAAACCTGGAGTGGGGGTCTGTAGCTGCACCAGACTACCAGAAGGTCCACAGCACATACCAAGTGAAGGTTCTCTGTTTTAAACCAGTCATTACCAGCAGACTTTCTCATTTCTATGTCACATAAAAGTAGAAGCTGTATTTTTATAATAGCTACTTGGACCCCCTCCTTCATTCAGCTGCCCTGAACTGTTGGTGCTCAGGGTTTCCATCTGGGTCAATTGTGTTTTTCAACATCTTTTCAGACAACAGTGTCTTGTGTCGCCATGGCTGGCTTTTGCTGCCCCCTGGTGGTCACAATGAGGCCCATCCCCCAAGGACAAGCTGGAAAGGCTGGTGCAGGCCAGTTGCTCCATGGGAAATAAGGGACAACCCATTCATATCGGTGACCCAGGTGAGCATCCACTCTCATTCATGATTTTTTTTAAAGATTTTTTAAAAATTTATTTGACAGAGAGAGACACGGTGAGAGAGGGAACACAAGCAGGGGGAGTGGGAGAGGGAGAAGCAGGCTTCCTGCAGAGCGGAGAGCCCGATGCGGGGCTCGATCCCAGGACCCTGGGATCATGACCTAAGCCAAAGGCAGACACTTAATGACTGAGCCACCCAGGCGCCCCTCATTCATGATTCTGACAGCCACCCTTGAACTTCAGTGTTCCTGAACTCCCCTGGCTTGTCCTCATCTTCCCCAGGGTTCCCCAGGGGTCCTGGACAAGGCTCGGACTCCCGCAGCAACATTCGGGCTTGGTTTATAGAGGCCCCTCAGGTTTAAAAGTGCTGCCCTTGGCCGAATAGCCAGCCTGACCCATTATCTCCTGTGACCTTCAGGTGAACCTGGGGTGGAAGGAGCAGGTGGTAGAGGGCAGCAGCAGAGCTATTTGTCCTGGAACTTGAGCTCAGAGCAACCTCTAATCTAGGCTGTTGTGCAGTAGCCTATTCGGACAGGGGAGGGCTTTGTTCCAAATGTTAACTTGAACTGATCCCCGGTGTATTAACTCAGTCTGAGAGTGAGTGAGCAGATCCAAGCTTGGCAGCTGTCTAGGCCTCTTTGTGGTTCTCAGAGAGCCCGACGAAAGCTTGGGATTGGGTGTCGGGTGGGAGTTGAAGCTCAGTGTACCTGAACTCGCTCAGCTGTGTAACAAGCAGAATCAGACAAAGCCTGCGTTCTCTAACAATGCAGTCAGCACTGACCACCTCCCTCATAGAAAGATCTCAGGACCACCCAAAGCAACGTGCTTTGCTGAGTCGTTGAATTGTCTTCTCATTAGTGGAGCTGGGTTGGGCCCAACACATCCATCTTTGCTGTCCTCGTGAGCCTTCTGATGCCGGGCCAGGGGTAGGGACGCTGTTGGTAGTCAAGCAACAGAGTTTAGGTCTGTGTTATGTGACTCAGCCTGCACCAAGATAAACGCTGGCTCACAAATGCTGGTTTGGGTTAGCAATCTGCACCAGGTGTTAGGCTGAGTGCACCTGGGGCTCCTCCAGCAATCACAGCAGGTGCCTGAGATGCCGTGTTCTGCAACTGTACTACTCAGAATGGACTAGAAGCTAGCCAGTGTCCTGGGTTTTTAAAGTCCCAAATCCTTTTCTCCAGTACCATTGAGAGCAATCCTATGACTAGTTTTTTTCTGGGAGAAAGAAACAAACTATTCGACGTGTTCAACCTGGATGGGACCTACCAAGACAGGACCTGCAGGAATTCATTTTCTTTTTCCATTTGCAGAATGGTTGGGAATCGAAGATCTTTCCAAACCTGACTATGGAGATCCTGTGGTGTGTCAACCAGGGGACGTCCCAGTGTTCTGGACTTCTCAGATGACCAGTCTCAAAGCTGTCAGCAGCTGCAGTACGTCCGGGCTTAGAGGGGGCTATGACTATGACCCAGGTTGGAAAAGGGTGGGTATCTAGTTCTTGGAAGCATGGGCTTGCAGGGCAGTGACTTAAGAAACCGAGTTACAAAACAAAATATAAAACATACAGATCTCCCAGGGCTGGGTCTCACCAGCAGCTTGTACGTTTTGATTAAATATATTTCCATCTGCAGAAGGCTCCCAGGCCATTCTAATAGAAAGACCAATATTTAGCTTGACTTTCTGAGACATTTTGAAGGTTGGCAGGGCTTTGAAAACAAGAGTGAAGGCGAACAGCACCACTAAACACTCCATTTCACATGGTATTTGCAGGGTACAGTGGTCCCCCTTTCCCCGCAGTTCTGCTTTCTGAGGTCTATTGCCCGCAGTCAACAGCAGTCCAGAAGCAGATGATCCTCCTTCTGACGAATCGTGGCCTCATGCTACGTCACAGGCCCTCTCCCCTCACTTCCTCTCATCACGTGGGCATTTTTCATCTCACATTGTCACAAGAAGAAGGGTGAGGACAACACAGTGAGGTATTTTTAGAAAGGGAGGACCACATTCACAACCCTTTTATCAGTATATTTTCTAATTGCTCTATTTTATTATTAGTTATTGCTGTTAATCTCTTACTGTGCCTAATGTATAGATTAAACATCATAGGGATGTACGGATAGGAAAAAACATAGTCTATATAGGGTCCAGTGCTATGCAGGGTTTCATGTGCACTGGGGGGCCTTGGAACATATCTTGATAAGGGGGGGGACCTCTGCATTTAAAGCAATACGGTCAGTTTATTTTTTTCAAAGACATAGGGTGATATTACAATGAAGAGACACACGAGGGCGCCCTAACCAGCTCACAGTAAGGTAGGGATGTGCTAGAAACCTTAAGAATAACTATGGCAGCCCATTTCGCAGACACCAGAAAATTCTAGCCAGGTCAGGCACACTGGAACTACAAATCACAGAATTTAATGTTACCTTAACTTTTTTGAAAGCATTCATATAAATTTAGCTATCAGAACGGCCTCACGATAGGGGAAGATTATTTCTAATATAGCGATGAGGCATAAATGCCAAGATTCATGGAATTCTATTCATTTATTTTTTTAAGATTTTATTTATCTATTTATTTATTAGCCAAGTCCAGGAAGGTGGCTTTGTGTATCTATAAGAGTTCAGTAAGTACTTTCTGATACCCATGGGGTTCAGTTGATGGCAATTCCTATCTGTAGCTGGGCTGCCCCTCCCTTCTGTTCCCACACGCATCTCATCTTCACTTTCCTAAACACTGGAGGCACCTGTTTAAGTGGGGCTTGATTTAGCCATCAGCTAATTTTTTCTGATTTGGTGCAACAAGCCATGTAAGGAGCGCTGTTGGCGGAGCCGAGGCCCGGCACCATCTTGCCCACCAACCGTGGGCTAGATGAGAACGGACTGAATTTGATGAAGTGAGTGCACTCAGTCCCTCCCGTTGTGTGTTTTAGAGACCCCACTGGCTTTCACCAGTGCGCCGGGTTGACAGTCATGACCAACCTGAAGGATACAAAGGCTCCAGCCCGTTGTCTTACCCCTGAGGGAATTGCAGGCCTGAACCTTCCACCAGAGGTCCATCGCATTTCCCAAGATCCTTTGCACTACAGCATGGCATCGGCTTCAGCTGTTCAGAAGATTAGAGAGCTAGAGACTATAATTGCCATAGACCCAGGTAAGAAACAAAGCGTGCTCACCTTAATGACCTGGAGCAATTCATCACTGGCGTAATGGTCAGTGAAAAAGGCAGCATGCAAACTACATGCATCTACAGGATGGATTTTAAAAAAAGAGAGAGAGAGAGAGAAGAATGTATTCCTCTTTATTTAGCTAACACTATCAAAGAGCAGAGATTGCTATTTTATCCAGAAAGTAGGCATAGCCTTAATGTCAGGCTACTAGACTATAACATTTTTCATTAACTTATGGAAATTGAGACTTCATCCAATGAGGGGCAAGTTTTCACCTATAGGGGTCATTCTGAAGCATAAACCTCAAAAACAATGTTATAACGAGGCTTCAAGTTATTTAGAATCCAAACTCTTTAAAAAGTTACCTGGGAATCATTAAGATATTTGCTTGAGTCCTCTTTCCCCTCAACCTCCATCTCCATTTACAAGGGTCAGCTGCCTAAATTCTCTCTTTGCCTCTACTGTGCATTCCCACAGTGCGAATTTTTTTTTTTTAATGCCTATAGTACGTATGAATCCCTAAAAGAAGTAAATACACCAAAATCCTGATGTTGATGATCTCTGGGTAGTTCGAATGTGAATAATTTTTGGTTTTTTATTTGTTTTTTTCCCCGAATTTTCAACACTAAACATAAGAGGGAGTTTGGAAGGTGAGCTTATTAGCTGGACACATTGCCATCACGACTAAATTGGGACTGGGATGGTGAGAAAAAAGGGAGTAGTATGGTTCCTAGGTCACCAACCGCCACCATTTAAACAAAGTCATCCCTGTGTCCCTAATCTCCTCCTTTTGCGCCATCGCCCTGGGCTTGGGTGTAGAATAGATGTTTTTGTGCTGGGCAACAGAGGTAGGGGCAGGGGCTGGATCCCCACTCCTCTGAGGATGCTGGTGGGACAGGACCCTGCAGGTGATAGCCTCATAAGAGTTTGCAACCAACACGTATATTGTATATTGCGTCTCAGAAAAAGGACAGTCCTTCTGTGGCTTGTGACCCGCTGGCTTCTAGACATGGGATCCACTAGGGGTCTTCTGGTTCCAATTAGGAGGAGGTTGGCTGCCAGCTAGTTGAGGGGTTTTTCTCATCCCCGGGCATGGTCACTGAAGAGCCCCATGTCTAATCCAAGGTGGCCAGCAGAGGGCGCAGGTGTGCACAGAAATTCAATCCATTTGCTGGCAAAGGTTCCAGAGAGAATGAAGGTTCAGCCTTCCCTGGGGCTCTCTGCCTCAGTTTCTCATCAGTATAACAGGAGAAATAACAACTAGACCTCCTTTTTGCGGGGTGTGATGGGTAATAAGAATGACAGCTATCATCTACTGAGTTTTACCTTGGACCAGGCATGCGCTCAAAGCTTGAGCACATTTCATCTTAGATTCTTCCACTGACCCTATGGGGCAGCTATTACTAACTGCCTTTAACAGATGAGGAGACTGAGGCATATAGGGTTAAGAAACTTGCCCAAGTCCACATAGCTGGCACATGGTGGGGGCAGACGTTGAATCCGCACCCACTGACTCCAAGGCCCACGATCAATAAGGGTTGGATAAATTGGAATCTGAGTTTACATGGTATATCACAGTCCCATCCGGCCAGTTAAAAGAGTGCTCTGGCCTCTGCTGGCTCATACCTTATCATGGGCTGTGATTCTTGACCTGGGTGCTCTTTGTACTTTGAAGGTCTGGAGGAGGTGTACCTGGTCTCCCTGTTGGCCCATCAGACCCCTGTTTGCCAGATATCTGAATAGATGGTGCTGGGGTCCCTGTGGAAAGCAGAGGGGTGAGGTCAGCTTGGAGAGGTCGAGCCTCCTGGCTGAAGTCCCAGCACCCAGACAGAGAACAGTGACACTGGGACAGAGAACAGCACCCGGGCACAGTCATAGAGCCACCAAGCTGGGTGCCATTTTGCGTGAACTAATACCGTGGCCAAGAATCAAACAGGGCAGAACGGCCTTAAAAATGTCTGCTCTCTCCCCTGGGCTTGGGACCAAAGGTGGGCATAGCAAAACTTCCTTCAAAACTACAAGGCCTAGCTTTTTGATGTTTTGTCTGTCTGTTGTGTTGTTCATTCATTCATTCTTTCAGCAGAGAGTCTGGTTTCTTTTGCACATTAACTCACAGTAAATCTGGGATCAATGCCTACCCCTGATGCCCCTTTTAGGACAGACACATACACGTATAGAGATGGAAGCTTGTGGCTGTGTGTACCTAGAGCCTCTTACATACGCTGATCTCCTGGGTGGATATTTCTTTTTAATTTCTGCAATACTTTCTCCCTCACAAACACTCTTATGCAGGCTAACAGCCCTTCCATTCAGCACAGGGGTCGTGAGGGAAGATGAATTATTAACTCTGCCATTAGCTCAGATAAAAAAGTAAGTGGCAAGTAAATTTATGGCAGACTTGGCGCACCCCAGCTTAATAAAAATGAGCCGGGAGGGCATCCACAAAACCCCCCTTTGGTGCTTGTGCAGACTGTGTCTAGGTTTGAAGCATGAGGAATAGGGGAAAGGCAGATTTATGAGTGTCCGGATGGGCCAATACTGTCTATGAAGGAACATCGTTCATCCTCAAGAACAACAGATGCTTTTGATTCCTGCTATATGAAATAAGCAGATATAAGATTAATGGCACTATACTGAGCATTGCTCACTGGGCTTAATAATAGAGCCACTCAGTCATTTTTGAGAGGACGTTGGCTTGCATTTGAGGTGCCTGGAGAATAAGAAGGAAGGCAAAGTTTGTAGTGACGATGTTTGCTCTCATGCAAAAACCATCATAAATGATGAGCTCATCGGCTGCTCTAAATTTAAAAAAGCTCTCTCTGCCCTCCTCTCTCTTTTGATGTTGATCACATCCTATGAAATAGGTTACTTTCCGGTTTTTTTCTTTAAAAATATTGTTCTTCTCCCCTTTCACCAACAGCAATCCACGTTCGTTGTAGAAACATCAGAAAATATATGAACGTAAAGAGGCAGTGAAAATAACCAGAATCCCATCACAATTAACCGTTATTCACAAACAGTTCAATATTTGCCCTTAAAGTCCTTTTCTTCAGTCTTAAGCCTGTAAGACTGAAAAAAGAATATATATTCTTTATGTATATGTATATATTCCCTTTTTAAATATATTGTGAACATCCTTCCATGTCATTAGTCTTCTACAACATCTTTTTTAATGTTCGCATAGAATTCCATTTTATAGACATTCCACCATTTTTATTAACATCCATCATTTGACACCATAAACAAGGCTGCAGTCAACACCCTCTGACTACTTGTGTGTACATCCCCACGATCCCTTTATCAGGATAAATTCCTGGACGTGAATAGCTGGTACAAGGGGCACGTACAAATCTGAGTACAAATCACCCTCCAGACAAATGTTCCAGTCTCCACCCCCACTGCAGGCATGTGCAGGGCCCTTTCCTGCAGCCTCCCTCCACCTGGACCCCCTCCCCATGCTCCACGTAGGAAAACGGAGGCCCAGAGCAATCCAGGGACGAGGCCAAGGTCCCACAGCTACTTTGGGCTTGAACGTAAGTTTCCGAATTCCAAGTCTGGAACTGTCCCTCCACAACAGGACCCCAACCCTGTGTCCCTCCATGTTCTCCATGCACCTCAAGGGCAAGCTGACACCCTCAGGCCCCATCTGTCGGTCTACCTCTCATTTTAGCCACAGCTGGGGGAGGAGTTCTGAGTCACATCCTGCCTTCACCAGGCCCAGATATGCCTGGGGATGACCTGAGTATGGACAGGGGCACAATGACAGGCCCTAGGGGGCTGTGCTGTCCAGCTGGGACCAGGTTGGCAGCCACCGGAGGGCATTAGAGCCGATGATGCTGGTGCCCTGCCTGTCTCCCCTGCACCCAACAAGGGGCAGGAGCAGGTGCATCAATGCCCGGTCCCCCTGTCCTCTGGCAGGAGAGCCCTGAGGTGTGGACCCCACAGTTTCCTAGAGCAGCTCAGGCAGGACTGAGGCCCAGTTGCCTTTGTAGTTAATTTGCTCACTCACACATTCATTCTTCAGGAGCTTTTCTCCTTTTTTTCCACACTTCTTCCATCTTCTGACTTAGTGTTCCTGGGCTCACTTTCCGTAGAAATACCTGCACCCAAGTCCTTGTCTGAGGGCCTTCTTCTGGTGACTCCCCCACTAGGGCAGTCCTGTTGCCTCTCCTTCAACATTCCTGCATCAGTTAGAGTCTGCTAGACCACTAGAACAAATTAACCCCAAGATGCTTTCCTCAAATACAGTACGAGTGTGTGCCTCTCACGCAACCGTCCAGAGCAGGCCTTCCCTGGTGAGTGTAGGTGTTCAGCGGGAAGGAGGACCTGCTCCAGCCAGAAGCTCTGCCATGACCCCCTGTGACCCCCAGGAGGTGCTGGTTGTCAACAGCTGGGAAGGGAGGAAGGGAGGAAGGCAGGGGTGGGGGTGTGGCAGGCCCAGAGCGGGTGCAAATGACTTCCACTCCTGGTCCCTTTGGCTGTTCTCCGGATGTGGCAGAGAGGACCTAGGCTCATGGAAGACTGGAAGCCCTAACCGGAAGAGCTGCTGGTCAGCCACAGACCGGCTCCCCTTCGTGCGTGGGGGCGGGGGCAGAGAAGGAATTCTGGGGAACAACCAGCAGTCTCTGCCACATCCCCTCAAATCCACTTCAGAAAACAAGAGTAAATAAAAAACCAAACTGCTGTTTACATAAGTTTCTACTTGAAACACATGACGTTATCTTATGACTTTTTTTTTTAAATCTTATGACTTAAAAAAAATGGGGTGGGTGGCTCAGTCGGTTGGGTCACCGACTCTTGGTTTCAGCTCAGGTCGTGATCTCAGGGTCGTGAGATCGAGCCCCGCGTCGGGCTCCCCGCTCAGTGCGGAGTCTGTTTCTCTCTCTCTCTCTCTCCCTCTGCCACCCCCCCCCCGCCTTCTCTCTTTCTCTCAAGCGAATAAATAAATCTGAAAATAATTTTAGGCCAGCAGGGGATCGGACACCTGCTCTGCAGAGATGAGCTGCTGCGAGCCTCCCTGTTGCTGTCGCACATCCGCTCGGAGCTCGTCACCACCGGCTTCCCCCCACACTTCAACCACCAGCCCCCAGAAGAGACGGACGCCCTCCGGGAGCCATGGCCCTGACCGCCTTCCTGCAGGCCTTGGGGAAGGGCGTCTCCATGATCGTTGACCAGAGAGCCTTGAGTTTGTTCGAGAGGCTTGTGGAAGAAGCTGTTGAGCAAGGTGAGGAGTGAGATGAGGATAGTCCGTTTCCCCCAAACGGGCCTTTGCGGGCAGAGGCTGTGGGGATCGGGGGGGGGCCGGGTGTGTGGAGCTCCTGCCAAGCACCCAGCTCAGGGCTATGCACCGGACAGGGGGCGTTTTCCTTCCTGTTCGAAACCTCTCTGGTATCAGCAGCATTAGCCCCATTTTATGGATGAAGAGGCTGAGTCTCTGAGGGGTCCGGGTGAGTTGCCTGGGTGGGAATGGTGAGCTCGAGTTTGAACCCGGGTCCTCCAGGCTCCAGAGCCCAGGGTCCTGCTGTGCACCTGCTCCCCTCCCTGTGTGACCTGCAGGGGACTCGGCAACCCAGGCCAGCCCGGACCCCAGCCCCCGACCCCCCGGAGGGGGGTGGAGGTGCGATAGTCGAAACCAGAGGTGGCAGGGTCCCTCCCGGGCCAGCGGGGCGAATGCCCCGCGCCGCACAGCCTCCTGGAGCACGCAGGTGCCTGAGAGCTGCAGGCGACGCTGGCGTGAGGCCGAGCCGCTGTCCGCATCAGGATCGGCTGGGGTGCACTGTGAGCAGCAGCTCTTCGCCTCTCCTCTTCCCACTAGGGTTGTGCGGGCATCGGCGCAGAGCCTGGTGCTCTGACCTACTTCCCGCTGCCTGTGTCCCTGTGTCCCTGAAAATGTGTTTCGGGGTTTCTTCAAAGCTGTGCAAAACCACTCAGTCCACAAGTAAGGGGACTGGTGTCTCCAGGAGCCCCTCAGCCAGGGGGGCACAGGGCACAGGAGCCTTGCCTCTTGTCTTTCAGAGACAGGCAGGTCCCCGTGGAACTGGGACCCCACTGCCTGGAGCAGTGACCTTGAAAGTGCCCATTCCCCCCTGTTGGTTTTTCCTCCTTCTTGCCCTCACTTTCTGCCCTTCCCACCTGCCCCCTGGGGTCGTCTCCCAAATAAACCGCCTGCACCGGAGTCTTTGTGTCAGACTCTGGTTTCAGAGAACCCCAAACCGATGAACGGTGCAGGTGGAGGTTCCGAGAAGTAGACAGCTCTGTCAGTATTTTGAAGGGAGAGTCATGATTCCGGGTGGATTGGACGCAGGTGTGAGACAGGGGATGAGGATGGCTGCACAGTTCGGGCAGGGTGACGGGGGAGGGCGCAGCTGCCGGGGACCCACACCGCGGAGACGCTGCTCCTGGGAACATCCGACAGTGTGGCCGCTGTGGAAACCAGTATGGCGGTTCCTCAAAAAGTGTAGAAAATCGCCCACGATCCAGCAATCCCACTTCTGGGTATCACCCCAAAAGAACCGAAAGCGGGGACGCAAACAGATACTTGCACATCCGCGTTCGCGGCAGCGTTATTCACCAGAGACGAGCCAAGGGTCTGTCCGCGGATGAACCAATAAACAGAATGCAGTCTAGACAGACAATGGAACGTGTCCTTCAGCCTTAAAAAGGAAGGAAATTCTGACCGATGGGGGAACCTGGAAGGAATCATGCTGAGTGAAATAAGCCGGTCACAAGGGACAAAATCCCGTAGGACTCCACCTACACGAGGGACTGAGAGCAACTGCTGTCGTAGGGACAGAAAGAAGAACGGTGGGGGCGCCCGGGTGGCTCAGTTGGTTAAGCGACTGCCTTCGGCTCAGGTCATGATCCTGGAGTCCCAGGATCGAGTCCCGCATCGGGCTCCCTGCTCGGCAGGGAGCCTGCTTCTCCCTCTGCCCTCTTCCCTCTCGTGCTCTCTGTCTCTCATTCTCTCTCTCAAATAAATAAATAAATAAATCTTAAAAAAAAAAAAAAAAAAAGAACGGTGGTTCGGGGGGTTGGGGGGGCTGCTGGGGAGTGTTGATTAGGGACAGAATTCCAGCTGGGGAAGATGAGAAAGTTCTGGAGACGTGGTGGTCCTAGTGACAGCTACAGTGTGAATGTACTCAACGCCAGAGACCCGCACGCTTAGCAATGGCTAAGGAAGTAAAAGTCACATTACGTAGGTTACCACAATTACAAGTTTTAAAAAAAATCTTAAAAGAGTGCAGGTCTGAGCCTCAGTGTGAGCAGTCTGTAGCCACACAAGTGGAGACGTCAAGTAGACAGATCTACGAGTCAAGTTCAGGAGAGCCGTCTGGGCTGGAAAGAGAAATCGGACACCGGTTGGCATATTGATGGCCTTTTAAGTCCAGACACAGGGCGAGATCACCCAGGGAATAAGAGACAGAGAGAAGGTCCCAGGATTACACCCTGGGATGCTCCATATTGAAAGGTCAAGGAGGAGAGGGGGAGCCACCAGGGAGGCCGGGAAGGAAGTGCACAGAGGACCGAGGGACACGGAAGGACCATGTTGTGAACAAGGAGGACGGGTGGGCCACACTCCCAGCCGCTGCCGACAGGCTGGCAGCCTCCCCCATCTGACAAGCGGCTTGGATATTTTTAGCTGCCCACTTTCCCAGAGGCGGCTCTGCCCTCACAGCTCACCTGCTGGCCTGGCTCAGAGGCTCCAGCTGCTCGGGAGCTCGGAACTGGGGCTCGCCCATGGGGCGGTTTAGAAGGTAGTGTCTGCTCTATTCAATTTTGCAGGACTTTTGTGACATGTGGACGAAGAAAGGGAAAAAGATTTGGCCTTTTAACGAAAGTTAGTTCAGTTCTTTTTATAACCAAAGGCTGCACATGTTTAAAGAAGAAAAAGCTTAGTCATTTCTTCCTTGTCTTGAGCGTAAATGGACCAAATGGATAAATTGGTTCTTTGCAGCTCAGGTGCGGGTTCATATCTTGCGCTGACGTTCCTTTGCAGAGACTCTTTCTCTCTGTGTGCCCCTCTGGGGGGGTATGTTAGGTTCCCTGCCCTGTTTGGCTCCCCGGTGCCCCTTCTTACTAGTATCCTGTATCCTTTTTTTTTTTTTAAAGATTTTATTTATTTATTTGAGAGAGAGAGAATGAGAGAGAGCACATGAGAGGGGGGAGGGTCAGAGGGAGAAGCAGACTCCCCGCCGAGCAGGGAGCCCCGATGCGGGACTCGATCCCGGGACTCCAGGATCATGACCTGAGCCGAAGGCAGTCGCTTAACCAACTGAGCCACCCAGGCGCCCAGTATCCTGTATCCTTGATCCAATGTCAGGAAGTAAGAAATCACCAGCCTTAACTTAGCACCTACTACATGCAAGACCCCCCAGCTCAGTGTTTGGCCCATATCACATCATTGCATCCACAGCAATCCTGGGTCAAGGGAGACATGACTAACCCCGTTTTGCAGAGGAGGAAACCACAGCTAAGGGAGTTTCTGTGGTTTGTCCAAGGTTACACAGCTAGGACTGTTGTTTGGTTGTAGTCAGTCCCCTTGCTGGGTCACCAGGCTGATCTTCACAGCACAGAAAGGGGCTGGGTCTTTCAGCTTGTTGTGACCACACCCCCCACCCCACCCCACCCCCGTTTCCTGGCTTGTCCCATGTAGAATGTGCTCGGCAAGTATCCCTTGATGGACTGACTGTCCTCTCCTTGTCTTTCCCCCTTAGACATGGGGTGGGACTGGGGAGGGATGTTGGAGGGAGCCACGCTGGGGGCCCCTTAGGGTCTCTGCCAATGATTCTGGCTTCTCTACCCACTGAGGGAGGGGGGCGGTGGCCGCTCCCAAAGGGCTTGGGACAGCCATATGGTGAAGCTGAGGTGGGAAGCAGCCACATTTATAATACCATGTGGTTTTAACATGGACAGGGTGCTTACTTGGGCTGGGTTTATGTGAGGTGTGTGAGGGGCTGATGATGGAGATTATGGCAGCCCCTCTGGTCCCCAGAGTGGGCCGGGGGGTTCCGCAGAACCAGTGGGACCGTAAGTGCTGGGTCCATCCCTGTCGCAGGCCCCCTGTTCGCCGTCTCAAGCTCTGCGTGGAGATCTCATCCTGGGCCAGTGAACGCACAAGCATTCTACCTCCACCTGCTAGGAGGTGGATTCGTTAATGACAACCAAGTCACTTTTATTTTAATTTGGGATTTGTGTGTGCTTCCCACGTATTCTACATTAATGCGTATTATTAATTAGAGAAGGTGCTATTTTTGAGAGTCAAAATCACTTTGGCAAACACTCCAATACCAGTAGCTAATTCCACGCCCAGACTCTGGGACCTCTCCACTGTTGTTCTAGAACTTCCCTGAAGGTATGCAGGGAGGGGAGGAGGGGGGGAGCAGATGAGAACTTGGGGTAGAAACTGGGGTTGTGACACTGACCTCCATCCTTGGCTTCATCTGACTTACATAGCACCTCTGAGCCTCAGTTTTCCTCTTCTGTAAAATGGGGTTAATAATGGTTCTTATCACATAGAATTGTTGTGACAATTAAGTGAGAGCAGGCATGTCAGGTGCCTAGTGGAGGGCTAGCTCCCCGTCACCATGGGCGCCACGTGTCCCCAGCACTCACGATGGCAGTGAGCCAGAATAGGCCTCCATTCATGGGGTCTCATGGACACCTACAGGCAGCGTATTTGCTAGCCCCCAATAGTGGTGACAGTAGCCCAATTCCACGCCACTCAGGGTCACACACTCCGCCAACCGAGGGTTTACTAAGGACTATAAGTAAACAAGTATTCTCATTCTCGTGTTGAGGTCTCAGCTTTCCTAACAAAGTATTCGACAGGTAGGTAGTGATAGTGATACTTTCCAAAGAAGCTTCTGAAAAGCCAACATGAATTTCCAAAATGCAACACGAGGGCTGATGTGTCAACCCTTTGCCTTTATTTTCAAGGTGTTCTGAAGACACCGATCCCCTTATTAACTTTCCAAGGTGAATCAGCGGGAGCCGCTCAGGCATTTCTCTGCAAAGATGGAGACCCCAAGTCACCGAGGTATGTGCATCCCATCCCAGCGTAAGCAGGTGATGGTGGAAAAGCCCACGCTCTATTCACTTTGCTGACTCCAGGGAGAACAGAGCCATGTGCCCAGGGGTTCTGACGGGCCAGGCTGCTGGGTTTCAAGGAGTCCTGGGGGCTTCACAAAGCATTTCTGGGCATGGCATGCCCTCCTGATAGAGGAAGAAGATAGGAAAATTATAAAAACCGAAAACTAGCAGTTTCTCAAACTGGGTCATGACCCATTAGAGAGAAGTGAGTCATTTCAGTGGGGTAACCGGCACGTTTGCAAGGGGAATGAGAAACAGAAATACTATCGTACGTCCTGTGTCGTAATGCTAAGTACTCTCTCGTGAAATTTTGTGCAAATGCGTGTGTTTTTTTTACTGTGTGTCGTGATCAGACATTTTGAAAAATACATCTTTATTGTATGTAGGGATGCATTTCAGATCTTACCATTTTTAATACAGCGTTTCTAAAACTTTTTTGACAGCAGTAATACCTTCTGCATTGCAAACAGTATGCACACACGTGTGCGTACCCACACCCACAACTAAAACGAAGATTCAGAAAACAGTATTTACTCTTGCTATGTGCAATATAGTCTGACGTTTTCTATTCCAGTCTATTCTATTCTATTCTACAGTGTTCTGTTTTACTTTTCTGGAAATGCCGACCTGGCCTAATAAATTTATTTCACAACCCACTAATGAGTGTCCAGTTAGAACTTAAAAACACTGCTTTAATAGGCCTGGCGGGCATAGCTGTTCTGCAGCTCGCAGCAGAACTTGATGATCATAATGAGGACCCTGAGTCACCAAGAAAAAGTT
>NC_138377.1:10998319-11043710 GCF_054177405.1 Leptonychotes weddellii | reverse complement strand
CCACCCCCGCCAGTTCTCTCTCTCTCTCTAGAATAAATAACTAAATCTTACAAAAAAATAAAGAACTCCATCATGGGGGGATTTAGAGAGATATAAAAGTGCAATTTTCATATTTTTAAGTTGGATTATCAAGACAAGATTCCTCCTAATAACAAAAGCAACTACAAATACCACCACTTCCTGTGCCCTGAGTAGGTACAGGGCTGTCTGCAAAGTACCTCTTGTGCATTTTCTCCGCTATATTGTTGAAGCCTCTTTAAAACTCTCTGAAGTAGGGGCACCTGGGTGGCTCAGTCGGTTAAGCGTCTGCCTTCGGCTCAAGTCATGATCCCAGGTTCCTGGGATCGAGCCCCGCATCGGGCCCCCTGCTCGGCGGGAAGCCTGCTTCTCCCTCTCCCACTCCCCCTGCTTGTGTTCCCTCTCTCGCTGTGTCTCTCTCTGTCAAATAAATAAATAAAATCTTAAAAAAAAAAAAAAAACCTCTCTGAAGTAGATAATGCAGCGTCCAAAAATGAGGCCCAGGGAGGGTCTCTGTCGGGTCATCAGATGTAGCAAATGTGGGTCAGAGAGGCTAAGCACTTGGCCACGGCCAAGAGTGCGAGGGTCTGGACCGGAGTCTACACTATCTGATCCCACAGCCCACAGGCTTACTGCCACCATCTGCGCCTCTTACCTAATCTCTGTCTTGCATTAGATTCGTCTTCCATTTCAACTCTTTTTAAGTCTGCTTGTGTACGTAAATGGAACAACAGCCTGGAAGAAACCAGCGATGTGCGAACAGCAGCCCTCACTCAAACCTCTGGGTGCTGGTCCCCCTGGCTAGTGGAGACCGGGCTAGGACACCAGCAGCATCTAGCACGTGACCCTGACCGTCAACCTTCCTACTCTCACAGCCTCTGACTCTAATGAACTGCTGAAGAGTCTGGTGACATTTTTATCTTTTAATAGATTTTATTTATTTAAGAGAGAGAGTGCATTCGCACAGCGGGGAGGGGCAGAGGGAGAGAGAGAATCTCAAGCAGACTCTGCTGAGTGTGGAGCCCGTCACGGGGTTCAATCTCACGACCCTGAGATCAGACCTGAGCCAAAATCAAGAGTCAGATGCTCAACCCACTGAGCCATCGAGGCGCCCCAAGATTCTGATGATATTTTTTTTAATGATTTGATAGACTAGCCCCCAGCACAGGCCCTGGCACTTACACCTAAATGCTTAGCCAAATTCTGTAGGAATGAAGGAATCCAAGAAAGAATACAAGGGTCCTTCACACAAACACATGACCCAACAAGGCAGTCACCCTCTCCATAAGGCCCCTATGCCCTTGCTTCCTGGCAGAGTCGACCATCTGGTGGCAATAGAATGGGCAGGAAGGGCTTCCGATGGCAGTTACTGTAACGCCAGGAAGATGAACATCAAGCACTTGGTTGACCCCACTGACGACACAGAAGATTCCTGGAATCTCATCAACTGGTAAGCAGGGGGCACTGAGAATTCAACAAGAATGTGTCAGCACGAACTGCCTTTTTATTGACTATGCAACACACAACAAGAAAGAGTTCTATGGGGACCATAGTTTTCTGGTCCAGAGATGTTGTTTGTTTATTATGGTTGGTATAGACGATAAAGACACTGTCACTTAGAAATCCAGCATTCCCACAAGCAAGAAAGGGAAATGCCGCTTAATCGAGCGTGTTCTACTCGCCCAGCTCTAAAATACTAAAACTAATAATAAAATAATAACAATAATAAAATTGAAGCATGGTATATTCTATTGGTCATACAGGACAAATGTATCATGTATACTGTGTTTCATCTTACGAATGCATTAATTTTTAAGTATAACTTCAATACGTGATTAATGCGATATTTTGATTGCTAATAATATAATAATGTGACCCTTTGTGTTTGTACAGAACTTTATCTTTTTCAAAGAGGTTTCACACCAACATATTTTTGAAGGCTCTTTAAAACCCTGGCAAGTAGATAAGGCAGGCAGAGTGTCCAAAAATGAGGCCCAGGAAGTTCCTTGAGGTCACCTAGCCAATTAGTGTTGCTGGTAGAATTAGGAGTCCAGACTCCCAGGACCACTTCCGACATGCTTTTCATGGAATCATGTTGCCTTAATGAATTTCTGAAAGGCTTGACACGACTCCCAGAACAGCGTTCTCCTCCCCTGGGGGTAGGTATAGATCCTCGGGTAATGAAGGCAAGTTTCTCGTTCTGTGTTTAATTGTTCTCTTCGTTCAAACACTTCAGAGTGCTTCCCAGACTCATTAGTCACCTTTGGCTTTTGAGGTTTTGATGAGACAATGAAAGTCTTCCTGGTTGAGTAGAAAGTTTCTGCAAAGCTCCTGGTCTTTCCCAGAAGAGGCCTTGGGTGTGGTACCCACAGCACACTTAGCTTCAGCTTCCTGTCTCTCTGGGCTGGACAGGCCGAGGACTTGAGGGCTGGAGGAAGGAATGCCCAGAGTGTAGAAGGAAGGGGTCTCCAAGTCAAAGGGGCGATCAGGATCAAAGGAGCTGTTCTTCCCCCGCCACATGGACCCCAATCTTTGCTGATCCCCCCAAGGATGCCCCCAAGACCCCAGAGGAAGCAGGTAGAGCTGGCTGTTTGTGCCTTCAAACTGCTCCCTCTGTGGACCTCTGGAGCTTTCTCTTACCCTCAGGAGCACAGGCTTCTCTTGTGGTCCCTACGACCCCCTGCCCAGCAGGGCCACCCCTGTCTTTTCTCTCCTCTGCTCCATCGATACCCCATTCCTCAGTTTCCACAGGCAGCTGGCTTGTCATGGACATGGCACTGACCTTCCACTTAGCACCCAGGTCCCAACCCTCTCGGAGACCCTGGGAGTGCCCTTGAGTGAGGAAAATAAGGCCACAGGCAGGACTGACCTGAGGAGCAAACAAGATTAAATTCATAAAGTACAAAAGAGCAGAGACGGGCACCTGGGTGGCTCAGTCATTAAGCGTCTGCCTTCAGCTCAGGTCATGATCCCAGGGTCCTGGGATCGAGCCCCGCATCGGGCTCCCTGCTCCACGGGAAGCCTGCTTCTCCCTCTCCCTCACTCCCCCTGCTGTGTTCCCTCTCTCGTGTTCTCTCTCTGTCAAATAAGTAAAATAAAATCTTAAAAAAAAAAAAAGAGCAGAGACAGAAGTAGACAAACACCAATGTTAGCTTTGTTATTATTCCCCTTCATTCAGCCGGCTGTTGTGGGCCTAGAAAATGATGCGTGTCCGTTCATCTCAATCTGATGAACAGGAGGCTCCCCTGAGAAATCCTCAGGGGGTGGACCTGAGGCACCAGGCCATAGCAACCGTCTGCTTCTTTCGGCTGCGCCCAGGTCTCCGGTGCTCGAGGTGGGGTAGCTCTAGTCCCGTCCACCACCTCACAGTGCATGCTGGCCTCAGGTGGATCTCTTCCACCTGTAGAAACCCACACAGAAAGAGCCATGCAACCGTGCCTTGGACCAGGGCCTTGGGTGAGCCGTTATCTTGAGGCAGCTGACCTCTGACCTACAGAATCCTCCAGAAACATCGGGACACAGGACCAAATGGTGCTCCTCCAGCACCACCATGAGGGCGACAGGCTGCAGGGTTGGTTCGACTTTTTTCATCTTGTGCCTGTGAGGCTGGAGCTGCCTGGGAATTATTTTTAGCCAACTCACCTATCTTCAACACCATTCATTTCACCGGTGAGTTAAATAATTTCTTTTTTTTTTTTTTTAAGATTTTATTTATTTATTTATTTGAGAGAGAGAGAGAGAAACAGCATGAGAGGGAGGAGGGTCAGAGGGAGAAGCAGGCTCCCCGCCGAGCCGGGAGCCCGATGCGGGACTCGATCCCGGGACTCCAGGATCATGACCTGAGCCGAAGGCAGTCGCTTAACCAACTGAGCCACCCAGGCGCCCCAGTTAAATAATTTCTAACACCGATTTATTCTAACATGTTTGTTCTAGCATTTATTATGTGGATCAACAAACCCTCAGGTGCTGACGCTCAGACCGGCCTTTAGACCTGGTCTCTTTCACATGCTAACCAACTACCCCTGTGGTTTGTATTGCTGATTCGGCTACTTCACAGGGCGCTGGGCACCCTTCTGGTGTAGACGAAGATGAACTGACACACATATATTTCGTACTCTTTCACCAGAAGCCTTTAAAGTGAAGTACAGATTTGGCCTTGACCATCTCTACCAGTTCCCTGTCACACAGATGGGGCTCACGGCCTTGCAGCCCATCCTGAGCAGGAGCCACACCCCTTCTCCCACGGGCCTGATAGCACCAGCATAGGGGGTGCCCCGTCTGTGACTAGAGAGCGTGACTCTGTAAGGGACATGGCCACACACCGGTGAGTTCCAAACTTCCACTCACTTTTTTTTTTTTTTTTAAGATTTTATTTTTTTATTTATTTGACAGAGAGAGAGAGAGACAGCTAGAGAGGGAACACAAGCAGGGGGAGTGGGAGAGGGAGAAGCAGGCTCCTGGCCGAGCAGGGAGCCCGATGCGGGGCTTGATCCCAGGACTCTGCGATCATGACCTGAGCCGAAGGCAGACGCTTAACGACTGAGCCACCCAGGCACCCCGTTCAACTCACTTTTAACTAGAGAAGTCTCTAGAAGACCTGAAGGAGAAGTACATCTCCTGGTTGTCTGAAAATAGACCCCGAGCCAACACTTTTCCCCTCCCTGAGGCAACACAACACATGTGGAGGGGCTGCCCTGCCCCCAAACCACCACCCCCATTCTGCCCAATCCTGTACACTGACTGACTCAGCTCCCCCTCCCTTCAGGAGTCGGTGATGGGGGCAATGAGCTTGGGATGGGCAAAGTCGAGGAGGCTGTGAAGAGACACATTCGAAATGGGGATGTGATCGCCTATGACGCGGAGGCTGACTTTGCTGTCACCACTGGTGAGTGCTCAGATGGCGGGCCAGTCAGGCCCGGCTACCCAGGGGAAGGGACCCGGAGGCCTGGAGGCTATCCGGCCAGAAGCTCCCCTCCTCTGTGAGGGGAGTCTCCAGGGCACCAGGGCAAGAAGGGGACCTGGTTCTCAGCCTTTGGCCTCTCATTCAGTCATCCAACAAACAACGGTCCTGGAGTTACGTAGCAAGGGTCGGGCTCCCCAGGGCTCCTGCTCTAGGGGTAGCAGACAGACAAGGAGCCCTACGAAAGAAACACACCAGCTCATGCTACACAGTGCCAAGAGGAAGATGGAAGACAGGGACAGGCAGGCCACTTTAGATCAGTGGTCAGGGAAGGCCTCTCTGAAGCGGGGTCATCCATGCTTTCCTCTGTGCCTCCTGCAGGGTGGAAAGAGAACCATCTGGTAAACGTTTGGAGGGGGCAGAAGGCTTCCCACCTCCCTTCAAACTTACCTCTGCCGCAGGCTGCCCTGTCCCTCTTTTCCCCGTCAGGACCAACCTTTCCCAGGTCCTTTGAGGCCCCAGCTCTCCATCCTTGACTGCACCACAAGTTTCAGGGATTTTGACAGATACCCAAGAAAGGCTCTCCCATTTCCTCCTCAAAACAGAGCCTGTAGATGAGCAGAAATCCCTGAGGGGATTAGGGCTAGGGTAGGAAAACCTGCACCTGATGAATGGCTGGAGGCTCAGTGTGGACAAGTTTGAGAGTTCAAAACTCCAGGGGGCCCCAGTCACAGGGGGACCCCACACTTTTGTGACTTCTACCCCCATTAGCTCTACTCAGTCCACACTACAGATATCAGAGAAAAGTCCCCTTGTGCTTTAGGGGGTAGACGGAAGAAACTATTTTGAAATATATCAGAGCACCCCATCCTTTTTTTTTTTAAGATTTAATTTATTTATTTGAGAGAGAGAGAGAGAGAGAGAGCACAAGTGGGGGGAGAGGCAGAGGGAGAAGCAGACTCCCCACTGAGCAGGGACCCCCCCCCCTCCACCCCGTGCAGGGCTTGATCGCAGGACTCTGAGATCATGACCTGAGCCGAAAGCAGCAGCTCAACCCACTGAACCACTCAGGTGCCCCCAAGAGCACTCCATTCTTTTTTTTAAAATTTTTTATTGTTATGTTAATCACCATACATTACATTAGTTTTTGATGTAGTGTTCCATGATTCATTGTTTGTGCATAACACCCAGAAGAGCACTCCATTCTTAACAAGGCCTGCCCTCAGGAGAAACCGTTTTACCAGAGCCTAACCTACCTGGGGAAGGGAAATACCCAAAAATAGTCAACATGCACCAACAGATGATAATATAAGCAGAGACATGGAAAATCTAAGGAAAAAATGAAGAGATGTCAGAAAGCAAAAACACTGCAACAGAAATGAAGAATGCCTTTAATGGGCCCATTAGCAGCCTGGACACAGCTGAGAAAAATCACCTCTGACCTTGAAGGTATGACAGTAGGAACTTCCAAAACTAGAAAGCTAAGAGAAAAAGACTGGATGAAACAGAATAGAATATCCAAGAATTGTTACGTGTAATGGGAATATCAGAAGGAGAAGAAAGACAGAAAGGAAGAGAAGCAATATTTAAAGCAATAATGACTGAGATTTTCCCCCTAGATTAATGTCAGAAACCAAACCATAGATCCAGGAGGCTCAGAGAGCACCAAGCAGGATAAATGAAGAGCAAAGGTAGGAATTACATCCAACTTCTCCTCAGAAATCACACAAGCCAGTAGAGTGGCATGCAATATTTAAAGTGTTGACAGAAAAAAACCACCAACCTAGAATTCCGTGCGCTGTGAAATTATCCTTCAAAAGTGAAAGAGAAAGAAAGAATTTCTCAGACAGGGTATTTGTTGCTAATAGACCTGCCTTGCAGGAAACATTAAAAGAAATTATTTAGGGAGAAGGAAAATTGCGTAAGTTAGAAACTCAGATCTACACCAAGAAGGGCATTGGAGAATAAATAAATGAAGGTAAAATAATTTTTATTTTTCTTGTTCTGAATTGATCTAACAGATAACACTTTGTTCAAAATAATAATAGCAATGACTCTTCAGTTATGCTCATGTATATAAGTGAAGTGGATGACAGCAATCATACAAGGGATGGGAGGGAAGAATGAGGAATATTTTGTCTAAGGTGTTTGCCCTAACTGTGAAATGGTTGTTTGAACGTGAACTTGGATTTGTTGTAAATGTATGTTGCAAACTCTAGGGCAACCACTAAAAAGAATTTTTTTTTAAAGAGGTATTATTGATATGCTAAGAAATGAGAGAAAATAAAATCCTATAAAGTGCTCAATTAAAACCACAACAGGCAGAAAAATGGTGGAAGACAAAAATGGGGGGGAGCGGAAAGAGCTAGGGCAACAAACAGAAAACAGTAAAAATGTGGCAGATATTAATACAGCCATATCACTAATCACCTTAAATGTCAGTTGTCTAAATACCCCAATTAAAAGGCAGAGATGGTCAGAATGGATAAAAAAACAAGGCCCAGCTATAGTTGTCTGTAAGAAACCCACTTTAAATATAAAGAAACACATAGATTAAAAGTGGATGGATGGAGAAAAATATACCAGGCTAACAGTAACCAAAAGAAAGCATACGTTGCTATATTAATCTCAGACAGAGCAGACTTCAGAGAAGGGAAAGTTATCAGGGTCAAAGGGGGCAGTCCATAACGTAAAGAGGTCAATACTCCAAGAAGACATAACAATTCTTTTTGTTTGTTTGTTTTTGAAGACATAACAATTCTTTTTTTCAAGTTTTATTTAAGTAATCTCTACACCCAGTGTGGGACTTGAACTCACAACCGCAAGGTCAAGAGTCACATGCTTTTCTGACTGAGCCAGCCAGGTGCCCCAAAGACATAACAATTTTTTTAAAGTTTTTATTTATTCATTTATTTTTAGAGGGAGAGAGTGTGTGAGCGTGAGCAAGGGGAGGGGCAGAAGGGGAAGGAGAGAATCCCAAGCAGACTCTGCGGGGCTCAATCCCATGACCCCAAGACCACCACCCGAGTGAAAACCAAGAGTTGGACACCCAACCAACTGAGCCACCCAGGCTCCCCAAGACATCAAATTCTTCATGTGTATGCTCCTAAAAAGGAGTGTCAAATATGTGAGGCAAAAACTGGTAGAAGTACAGGAGAGATGGGTATATCCACTCTAATATCTATGGAGACTTTAATAGCCCTCTATCGGAAAGGGACAGATCCAGTAGGCAGAAAATTAGTAAGGACTTAGTTGAAATCAGCAACACCACCAACTAACTGGAAATAATTGAGGGGCACCTGGGTGGCTCAGTGGGTTAAGCATCTGACTCTTGATTTCGGCTCAGGTGATGATGTCAGGGTCATGAGATCGAGCCCCGTGTCGGGCTCCATGCTGGGCGTGAAGTCTGCTTAAGATTGTCTCTCCCTCTCCGTCTGCCTGTCTCCCACAACCCCCTCCCCTGGCTCGCCTGGTCCTCACCTGCCTCATTCTGATATATGCCTTGTATTTATGTGCCACATGCCTTTGTACTCAATGTATGTTTGCATTTTTTTCCTGCCTGAAATGCCCCCCCTCTCCACCCTTCCTCTGGCAAATCCTGCCCAGCCTACAAGGCCCGTATGAAATGACACCTTTTCTGTGAATTTTTCCCAAAACAGGCAGGATGAGTGGCCCCTCCTGAGTGCTCCCATCATCCTCTGTGAGCACCTCCCTCCCCCCCTGAGCGTTGGCTGTGCACACAGGCCCTCTCTCCCCTGCGTCGGAGTTCCTCTTCCTTTTTTAGCTCTGACACCTACAGTCTAGCAGGTCCTTAATCAATCCTTCTTCAGTTGAATGGAGAACTCAGGCAGGTTTCAGAGAAAAGCCAGTGAGGTCGTCCCCAGACTGGGGAATAGGCGCCTTGGGCCTGGCTGACTTAGGAGCGTTCTGCAAGCAAGGAAGAGGCGATGCCGCACAGTCAGCTAGCTCCTCGGAGGACCGGCTTCCACGCAGCAAGATGGATCCAGGTCCGCCACGCCGAGAGTTTCTTAATGTCGGAAGCTCTGCAAAGGCTTCCTAGGGGTAGAGCCTAATCTTCTTCTCTCTCTCTCTCTCTTTTTTTTAGATTTTATTTATTTATTTGACAGAGAGAGACACAGCGAGAGAGGGAACACAAGCAGGGGGAGTGGGAGAGGGAGAAGCAGGCTTCCCGCTGAGCAGGGACCTTGGGATCATGACCTGAGCCGAAAGCAGACACTCAACGACTGAGCGATCCAGGCGCCCCTAAATCTTCTCTGACGGTTAGTAACAGTACGTCGTAACCCAGTTGGTTTAGAGCAGTGACTCAACCTTTAACTTGAATCAGCATCACCTGGAGAGCTTATGCGCTCCCTGTCTTCCCTGCTGAGTTTCTGATGAAGTAGGTCTGCGCTGGGGCCCAAGAATCTGTTTCTCACAAGTTCTCTGGTGCCATGGGTGCCACTGACCTTGGGGCCATTCTTTGAGATGAGTTCTGCTGCTTAGAGGCAGGGTGATGGACCCCATCACCTTTCCACTTCTATGATAGAATCTTTTTTTGTTCTAGGTGTTTCTAACTGGGGAGGCTATGCCTTGGCCTGTGCACTGTACATCCTAAACTCATGTGAGGTCCACCGACGTTACCTAAGGAAGGCAGTTGGGCCCTCCAGAGCACCTGGGGAACAGAACTGGACTCAGGCCCTTCCATCTGTTGCCAAGGTAACACACCTAGCCGGCCATGCCCTACGTGAGGCCTGTTCCAGGCTATAAGCTGAGGGTTCCTGGCTATAAGCCGAGGGTTCCAGGCTATAAGCTGAGGGTTCCTGGCTATAAGCCGAGGGTTCCTGGCTATAAACCGAGGGTTCCTGGCTATAAGCCGAGGGTTCCAGGCTATAAGCTGAGGGTTCCTGGCTATAAGCCGAGGGTTCCAGGCTATAAGCCGAGGGTTCCAGGCTATAAGCTGAGGGTTCCAGGCTATAAGCTGAGGGTTCCAGGCTGTAAACCGAGGGCCAGCACCACACGCTGCCTGTCAGCAGCCAGAAGCAGAGCCTGCCTCTGTAGGGGAGCAGACTTTGCCACCACACGATGTGGCTCTTTGGCATGTGGATTATTTTAGGCTGATTATTTTTAAAAAACAGAAGGACTCAGTGACTCTGCCATCGCCTCTTTGGGCCTCAGTTCCCATGGCCCCACCCACTGACACTGATTCCAGACTCAAACCCACCTCCTCATCCCCTGCTCCTCCCAGAGCCTGGAGCACCTTCTGGCGGAATTGTCCAGAGTAATTTGGATGGTGGGAAATTGGCACCAAAGCCCTGATTTTATGTCGAAACCCCAGGCCTGAAGTGACTTCCCTGGTGAGCTGCAGCTTCACCTGAGCTTCCCCTTCACCTGAGAGCAGGCGGGAGGCTGACAGGGCTGCAAAGCCTGAGAATCAGTGGAGGGAGCTGGGGTGTGCAGCCTGGAGCGGGGGAAACTGAGGGGCCTGAGGCCTCACACCTGAATGGCGTCCTGGGGGAGGAGACAGACCACGGCCTCGGCCGCCTGAGAGACAAAAGCTGGCCGAAGGGCAGAGGTCACAAGAGCAGACTACGGTTCACCGATTCACCGATTCACCGAAAGGAAGAGCTTGCCTTCTGCAGAGCTGCCCAACCCTGCGAGGAGGAAGCCTCTGACAGGGGCGCAGTCAGGGTTGGGGGAGGGGTTCCCGTGCTAGGTCAGGCTGGGCCACCGACCCCACGGCCACTCCTAACCAGTCCAGAACAGTCTCCTGCAACTTCCAGCCACATTTTCCCAGTCTGGTCCCCCAGAGGTCTAGACTGCTCAACGCAAGGCCAGGAACCGGGTCTTTTGTGTCTGCTTTTCCAGCAACCAGCAGAGGGAAACAGGGTGCTTGGTAAGTTCTTGTCGAATGAATGCATAAATGAACACACGGATAGATGGATGGACGCAGTGCCTTGTTAGGGCAGCAGTTCTCCAACTTCAGAATCACCTCAGGGGCATCTTAAACCACAGAGTTGCAAAGCCGACCCCAGGCTTCCTGACTCACTTGGCCTGAGGTGGGCTGGACAAGCAACATCTCTGACACGTTCTGGCCGACCACACTCGGAGACCCTGGATTAGAGGGTTGGTCTGGGGAGATAGGAATGCAGTCTGAGGGCAGGAGGGTTCCTGAGCGTTGAGCGTGGACATAGCAGCTTGGATGGGGGGAGTGGTTTGATGAGTCCCCAGGCAGCCAGTGGCTGAGGCCCAGAGCCCCTCACTTCTGAGAAGCAGGTGCATCTTCTGAGAAGCGGGTGCATCCAGAGCCCTGTCTCTCCCTCTGTTTCTCTGTCTCTTTCTGCCTCCTGCCACCCCGTTTCTCTCCAACACCTCTCTGGATTGATGTTGTGCCCACTTTACAGATGAGGATGCTGGGAGTCCAGCAGGGGAGGTGGCTTGCCCAACACACCCTTAGCTAAGGGGTGGCACTGGGACCTGAGCCTGGGTCTCTGACTCCATTCTCTGGGCTCTTCCCATGACTCAGAAGTTTCCCGGTTCCTGGTAATGCCAGGGTGCCACGTTTGGGGGGCGGGGAGGACTAGAGCAGCTGAAGTGCCGTTTTCAGGGGAAATGGTCTGCCCCAGTGGGGCCCCGAGGGCCTTGGGTGCTTTCTTTGCATTTCCTGGATCTGAACTGGAAAAAAAGCCTCAGGGGGCTGCCTCACACATGATTCCTGATTCACACAGACACCAAAGAATGAACCCAGCCAGACAAATTCATAGAACCCAAACACTTACCCTCCAGGGATGGAAAATTCTCCTTTCGGGTTTCCACACAGTCCTTCATAAATACATTAATGATGTATCACCCTTGTAAGGAAAATAAAAGGGAACTTTATCAAAGCAAAAGTATAGGGCGCCTGGGTGGCTCAGTCGGTTAGGCGGCTGCCTTCGGCTCAGGTCATGATCCTGGAGTCCCGGGATCGAGTCCCGCATCGGGCTCCCTGCTCGGCGGGGAGTCTGCTCCTCCCTCTGACCCTCCCCACCTCATGCTTTCTCTCTCTCTCAAATAAATAAATAAAATCTTTAAAAAAAAAGCAAAAGTATAAGCCCATTTGTGTTGAGCCACTCCTCGGGGCCAGACCAGCCCTGCGCTGGGAGACAATGAGGGGTCAGACCCAGCCCCTGGGTAGGGAACTTGGGATCCCCTGAGGGTGCATGGAAGACGGAAGGATGGAAGTGTGCAGGGCAAGCCGCTGTGGGGACAGAGAACAGGCCCTTAGCTCACTCCGAGGGCTCAAGAAAGGCTGCCTAGAGGAGAGGGTACTGTGCTGGGCCTTGGAAGGTGAGTAGGCTATAAGTAACCAGGTAAGAAAGGGTGGGAAGGGCCTCCAGGCAGCAAGACCCACAAAGCAAAGGTGCAGGCACGTGAAGAAATGCAGTGTGCAGGAGAAAGAACTGGAATCATCATACTAGGGCTCTGTAGGTCACTCCCTAGGCATCCCCGAGTCATCGAGAAGTGCTGGGCCGAGCTGTGGCCTGAGCGGACGGTGCAGCTTGATTGGCTGGGGGGTAAGGAATGCTCCTCATCTCTGCTCTGTGAATTGCTTGTAACGGGGCCTCCCGTATTCAGGGGTCTGATCTGATCGTGGCCGTAACAGCGTGAGCACCATGCGGAGGATCCCAGGGGAGGCGGCCGCCACCATCTAGGGCACACCCTTCCCCGCTCTGGGCTTTTGCCGTGCCCGGGAGGTCTATCTGCGGGCATTCCTCAGACCTTGTCAGGGGCTACGAGCTGATTGATGACACCTTATGGGAGGGACTAAGCGTGGGTGGATGGATGGATGGACGGACGGACAGATGGATAACGCAGAGAGGCAGGAACATGGCTTCATCCTGGGCTCCTGTTCTCTTCCAGCACTCCCATCCCACTCCACTTCTCTTTCTAGCTTTTAAACACTGAGTTACATAGAATAAAGACATGCACAAACAGTAGATGAATTTTTACACATGTACACATCCATGCAGCCAGTGCTGAGGTCATGACACAGAACAGTTCTGACTTCCCAGAAGGCCGCTTTCTCCCGCCCCACTTCGAAGAGCACCATCACCCACCCATGAACATCAGCCTGCCAGGCTCCCCGTGTGAGCCCCAGCGACTACCCTCACGCTCAGCCTCCAAGCCCAGAAGTCATCTGGGCCTCTTTTCCTGCTCACAATGCGCTGGGCCCCAAGCCCTGTCCTCTCTGTCTCACTTCAGGCCTCTGTCCCTCCTGTCATGCCACACTGTCTCCGCCTGGCCTGGGGTCACGGCCTCCAGGTGCTCTGCCTCCAGCTCAGTTCTCCTCTCCTTCTGTCACCTCCTCTACTTGGTGGGGTCTCTTGGAAGATGCTGTGGTGGTTCAGTGATTCCTGGAAATTTGCAGGCAGTCCCTGTTGGCGCAGCTGTTCCTCGTGGCTCTTCTAGAGGCTGAGTGCCAGCCCGTCCCTAAGCTGCTGATGGATCACATGCACCCTGACACCCCAAGGTCCTCCCTGCGGCCCAGAAGGATGGGAATGGTGCCAGCAGGCAGTGTGCTGGGAGGAAACGCTCCCTCCCTCCACTCCCGGGTCCCAGAAGCAGCACTCCCCCATAAAGAGAGGATATGACCCAATGGAGAGAGAAATGGAAGAATAAAACCCAAACAAAGGGCAGGAAATGTCATTCTGGGCTGGGCAGCCTCTGGGAAGGGGCTGGTGGACAAAGAGATGCCAGGAAATGCACTTTGGGTCCAGACTCTCAGGCCAGCCTTGAGTAGAGGCAGTTCCCATGTGACCTTTGCCAGCACGTTCTCCATTGTTTGGACAAGTTTTCAGTGAGTGCTCCTCCTAGCCCCTGGCTTGGCTCATTCCAGCTCTTTGGTCACCTGTGGTCCTAGCTGCCCCTCCTCCAGAAAGTCTTTCCTGAGCCACTCTGATAAACGGGGTGGGATGCCCCTGCTCTGTGCTGTGATCCTCACATGCCTGCCTGATCACTCATCTAGACCGTGAAGCCCCCAGGGCAGGGACTGCGTCCCATTCACCACTGTATCCCTGGTTCAGGGCCTGGCACGTAGCAGGTGCTCAAGAAAACTTTGATGGGGGATGGGATGAATGAGCAGGTGCCTGGGGAGGAAGGTGAGAGCCCTTCTCAGACCCATCCTAACCTTCCTGTTGTAGAGCCCTTGGCCTCCTCCACCCATTCCCCCTCCTCTGCTGGTGGAGGAGGAGGGAGAGGATGTGCAGGACTTCTGCCCCTCGGGCACCATCCTCTCTCCTTGTGTCTTCACCTTCCTCAGGGGGGATCAGAACTTTTCAACCAGCGAGAGACGCATGATGGGCAAGTAGACAAGTAGTTCTTTGGGACCTTACTTTTGAAGGGAAGAGAAGGAGCGAATCAAATCACTTAAAAAAAAAAAATCAGCAAGTATGTCAAAGGAAAAAAGCCCTGGGCGAGAGGCCAGGGGACCCAATGCTGCCAATAATAACTTACCTGATTTCATGAGCGCCTACTGTGTGCCAAGGACCACACTAGGTGCTTTATTTGCATTATCTCATTTAATCCTTACAACAACCCACTCAGGAGACATTATTACTATTAGTATCATCAACATCCCCATTATGCAGATGAGGACACTGAGGCACAGAGAGGTTAAAACACCTGCCAGGAAAGACCCACGTCAGATCTGTCTGATCCCAAAGCCTGCCTGCTGGGCCCAGGCTCAGGCTGCATTTTGTGAAGGGCTATACTCCCTCCGAGCCTCCCACATCCACACTGGAGGAGAGGACACCTGCAGCAGGAGATGGGACATGGCCCACACTGGCAGATGACCGGAGCTGAGCAGGGGCTAGGTTGCGGGAAGTAGCCCACGCTGTACCCGCAGAAGTGAATCTTCCGGGTTTTTTGAACAAGCATTAAATTCAGTTTTCCATCAAAACCACATTTAGTTACATGACCATAATTCCCAGAAGAAACACCCCAAACTGTTTGAAGTTGCTGCTTCTGAGGAGTGGGTCTGGGGCAGATGGGGCGTGATGTAGGCCACCTATTCTTTTTTTTTTTAAAGATTTTATTTATTTATTTGAGAGAGAGAGAATGAGAGACAGAGAGCATGAGAGGGAGGAGGGTCAGAGGGAGAAGCAGACTCCCTGCCGAGCAGGGAGCCCGGATGTGGGACTCGATCCCGGGACTCCAGGATCATGACCTGGGCCGAAGGCAGTGGCTTAACCAACTGAGCCACCCAGGCGCCCCTAGGCCACCTATTCTTCATGATGAGTCTCCCAGTGGCATTTGTATGGATACGCGAAATTTTATTTTTAAGAAAGAGACCATGCCGAGTCAAACACTCTTCCTCCGCTTATAAATGTATGCATCTCGTTCTTTTTCCTCCCCCTCCACCCCTTCTGTTTCTGTTCTCATGTTTTTTTTCCAGGAAGAAAAGATGTTGGGCATCCTGGTGCGGCACAAAGTTCGGAGTGGAGTCTCGGGCGTCGTGGGCATGGAGGTGGACGGGCTGCCCTTCCGTGGCACCCACGCCCAGATGGTCCAGAAGCTGGTGGATGTTGCCACAGTGTGCGTGTGACTGTGCCTGTGGACCGCATACCAGATGGCCGGGCCTGGACCTCAGGAGGAGCTCCCCGAGGGCCCCCGGCTTCTTTCCGCGAAGGCTATGCACATAAACACTGGCCCTGGGTGAGCCCCGCCTGGGACCCTGCAGGACCACTGCCTGGGACGGGACCGTGCGGATGATACGGACTGAGGAGAATGGTTCTTTGGGGTTTTTTCTTTTCTTCCTGAGTGCTTAGAGGCTTTGACTTCAACCCCCCTCCTCCTGGTTCCTTCAGGGCACCCACGTGGTGAGAGTCGTCTGACCAACCGCGCGTGGGGACACCCGCAAAAATATTCCTTGCCAGGCAGACAGAAGAGCACGCATGACCAGGGCCGTGAATAATCCCCCAGGCTAACTAAGAAATAGTAAAATGTACAAATACGTAGTGTCTATTTACGAAGCTCTGGGACTTTACCACCAGCACCAAAATATTTATACCTCTGAAATGCTTTCTTTTTCAAACAACGTTTTGTTTGCGTGGGCCTTCAAACCTTACGTTTATCACCATCACCTTCTGTGAGGCCCCCACCTCTCTTCACTCCCACAGGTCCTGACACCCCCCACCCCTAGGAGCCTGACACTTCTCCCACTCCCTCCCCATATGCTCAGCCCCAGCCCAGAGCCGGAGGCTTTGGCTTCCCCATGTAGGAGGGCAGGCACGCTCCTGGAGCTTGGGGGAAGGGGTCGGGATGGTGTTGGGCTCAGGTGGCTCACAGGATCCTTCTGGACAACAGTAGTCAGCTCGCCCACATCTCCTTCACAATCTTCCACTGCACATTTCCCAACAAAATTAGAAGCAGAGTCATTGACCACATCCCATTACACTCCTGTATCGAACGAGGACGGTATCTTGTGCTAGTTCACGGCTGAGTGATGCCTGACTCATCCAGATGGAAGAGTCCGGCTTCCCAGCTGCAGCCCCAGATGCTTATTGGGCCTGCTTCATTTTATTTCCTTAAACATGTCTACTTCAGTTCTTTAAGGGACGTTAGTTGTAAAGCGTGGAACACTTGCTACTCTAAATTGCTCAACAGTAGAAGTTAGAGCCGAAGTGTAGAGTAAGCAATCAGGGATTCACTTCCAGTGCTCCCCACGCCGCAGCATGGCCAAGCCCCTGGCCGGAAGCAGCCGGGGTGGGGACCGTCCTCCCCTCCCCTTGTCATTGTGTCCGGGAGTCTCCACCTACAGGTCTGTGCTTCGGCTGGCGTGGGCTCAGGGCTGATGTGCTCATTGTGATGAGCTCATGCTCCCTCCATCTGCAGCTTCTCACAGCTCACCGAGTCCCTCCAGGCCCCCAGCTTCACCCCCTCCCCCCCACGGAGGGCCCGGGATCCTCCAGTGACAGTTTTGGTCCCTGACATGCGACTGCAGAGCTCCATGTCCTGTGGGGTCTCGAGAGCATCCCCTGGCATTTTTGAAGTCTCGATGCCTAGGGAAGAGAAAACATCATGTCGGTAAAGCTGCCATCACTCTTCTGATTCATATTTTGGGGGAAGACACTAATGGGCTTTGGGTTTTGCAATAGTAATAACAGAGTTCTGTTCCGGCATGGAGCAGTTTAAGGCAGGACTGTGTAATAGGTTATCTGCACTGTGGCCAGAAGTTTATGGGGAGATGATGAAGTTGTTTGGGAAAGAGGCCGAGACCCGGGTGGAGCCCAGAGAAGGCTGAGAGTGAGGGTCCTCACTCTGGAGTGAGGCACCCAAAGGCCCCTCTGCAGGGAGAAATGGTCGAAGGTGCAAGAGAGAGCCAGGAGTAGATCCCTCAGCAGGGTCCAGCCCAGGGACCACTGGAGCTCTGAGCTCCAGGATCCGGTTTTCTTGTGTTTCTATTCTGCAGTAAGATTCCTGGTCAAGCCTTTAGTAAAGTTTTGCTCAAGTTCGTCCTCGTCTTGTCTGTGTTTTGATAAAAAGCCTGTGTCCACGTCTGGGGTAGCACGGTGAGCATGGCTCTGGCCTGGAGAAGCCAGTTACGGTGGGACAAGAGTGTCCTATAGGGAATGGCGGGGCGGCCCAGGGGAAGAGATGGGCTGGGCCACCAGCAGGATGGATTTGTGGGGCAGGTGAACATCTCTGGGCATTTCCAGGAATGTTAGGAGGGCTCCTGGCAAGCTGGGTCTGAGGTGCTCTTTGGGTGTTCAAGGGCAGGCTGGAGACGTTGGGCACACCAAGGAGCACAAGCCCTGTAGACCCTGCAGGAAGTGGGACTCAAAGGCAAGCCAGCCAGCTAATGGGGTCAGGGTTCCTTAGCCCCCTGCTGTCCTCTGGTCAAAGGCCATCCCATTGCTCATCTGGGCAAGACATTCCTCTGAATTCATTTCCTGCCCCTCTTTGAGCAGGCCCTGTTGACGGCCAGCCCCAACCCTGGAATGACTCATGCTGGTTAGTAGCAAATTGGTGTCATTAGAAGTATTTGTTCAGAAACTGGACCATCGTTTGGGGGGGCGGGGGGGAGGATATAGCTGGGATAATTCAATGGAGAGAAAATTGGATATCATGACCTCTATGGTACATTCCAGCACTGCTATCTAATGTCTAATCTAGCAGTGTCCTGATAGTTGTTGAATTAAAGCAGATGGAATTGAAATCCTACCATTTCTCCTGGTCATTGGGTACCATTGTGACTTCAGGGTGATTGCCGTCAAAGGCCATTGTCTTGCTAGATGAGTTCCAGGCATGGAGGCTATGGGATCACCAGCTTCAAGAAGCAGGTTTTTCAGAAAAGCACTGAACCAAGCAGACCACCTTCCGGCTCTTTTGGTTATATCATTCAGAGGAAAGCAGCAGATGGGGATGTATTCTGTGCTGAAAATTTCTCCCACTCTTGTCTGGCCAACCCACAGGCCAATGTATATAAACAGGAAGATGAGCCCTCATCTTGCTAAGCAACACTGGTGAATAAGAAAGGAATCTAATGACTCTGTCACCTTCTGTCCAAACCAGATGGGCCTTTTCCTCCATCCATTCTCTCAGGAGAGAAAGGAGTCTTAATCCCCAATGATGTCCTCACTTAGTCTGTTTGGAAGAAGGATCAATTCTTGCAGAATCCTTCAGGACTCCAGGAATCTGACCCAGAGAAGGATTAAGTAACCAAAACCAAATTTACATTTTAATATGATGCAGTTGATCTTGAGCAATAAATATGTAGCCTGTCACTGTTGAGAAGATGCTAAAACCTAAAAGGGCTGGCCAACAAATGTGAGCCTCCCCAAACAAAGCCCAAGCAGTGAGGAGAGCCCCAAGAGATGACTCCAACAGGTCTTTCTACTTTGGCAATCTTTGCTAATGAGGAGGGTGGTCAGCCTGATCAAGCCTTTCCTCACTGTGGGGAACAGACCCTGGAGGGTAGAAGGGATCATGTTGTCCAAGGACAGTGATATTCTCCAAATCACAGGGCTGGACTCTGTCCTCAAAAGGGAGGGGGCCAAATTAAGTCCCAGAGTGGATTTGCAACAATGTGCTAAAGAGTTGAAGATACTTTATGAATCTCAAGAGGAGGGAGAGAAGACCCAACTTCACTTGAAGGCTCCATCCTTTTTGGTCACTGCTGGGTGACCAAGGGCAAATACCCTAATTTCTCTGAGTTTTCTCTAGGAAAGCTAATCCTGGAACTTCCTGACTCTGCTGGGTATTTCAAGAGCCCTCTAGATCCCCGTGGTGTTGAAAGATCCTCCTTCCCCATAAGGACTGCAGCACACTCCAGCTGTGGCTGGCTACTTTGCTTTATTTGCAGACTCAAGTTTGCTACATAAATCCATTGCACAGTCCAACACACACATACTTGGCATAAAAGAGAAGACAATACAAAAATACAACTCTTGATAGTAAAAGGAACCGCCCTCAGCTCATCCCAGTCCATCCCAGTGGGAATGCCCATGTTTAAGGTCAAAATAGGGGGAAATTTGGGATGAGGAGGCATGGAGGCCTCACCCAGTGCCATCGCCCCAGTAAGATTCTGGGCTGGGACTGGGCAGACTTTTCTTGGCAGTGTGGCCATTTCTGCCACCTTCAGATCCGGTCACTTCCTCCTTCAGGAAGGGGAAGAGAGGCATCCCAGGTTATGGGAGGCCCTCCATAAGGAGCTAGCCTAGGGCTACCCAGTCAAAGCCAAAGCCACTTCCAACCTGAGGTATCAGAGACTCAGGATAAATCTGCCTCTTAGAGAAGGACAGGAGGAGAGGGGAAGAGAGATTGAAATATTCTCCTTGGCCCTCCTTTTAGCAGATTCCAGAAATGTTCTGTGGATGCCAGCTTGTATCTCCCCATCCCTGGTCCCTCTCAAGGCTTGAGTCCACCTAGCCCCTTGGGTGTGGGGAGCTGGAATCCAGAACTCTGAGAGAAGTCAGAGCTGGCCCCAGCCCGCCGACCAGGAAATCTGAAGGGCTAGCATTTCTGCAAAGGTGGCCAGATCCTTGGAGCAGCAAGAAGTTCTTCTGGTCCTTGGTTGTGTTCACCAGGGTGGAGGCTCAACATGGTTGGGCACAAAGTTGTAGGAGAGATGAGACCCATACCGAGGCTTCTGGGACAGAAGATGATGGCAGAGAGGTGGCCGTCAGTACGCTGGGCTACCTGCGGCCCCTGGGGCCCACTGTCACTCTCCACGTGCAGACGTGGGACATCTGGCAAAGGAGCAGTGCTGGAGAAGAAAGGGGGCAGGACGAGCCCGGGGGCCCCCTCCTCTCCTTGTCCTAGGGGCTATCTAAACCGTTGTGGAGCTTAACCCTAGGCCTTTGGGCTGAGAGATGCTAGAGAACGTGTCTCTGTTTTGCTTTGTTGTATCTGAGAACACGGAGAGCGTGTCATGCTCCTGAGACTGCTAGACGCTCCACAGGGTGTGTGGCAGGGGACAAAGGCGGGAACTGGGGTGGGGGGGGGCAACACCACCAGCACTCACATAACCCCAGCCTCAGTGTCTTGGCACAGAGCTCTCATGGAGACCCTGGCATTTTAATGCACACACACAAGCCCTGGCTTCCGTGCCCAGTGCTTCTGGGCAGATGGAAACAGAAAACTAATTAGGGGGACTCTGTGTGTTGGGAACTCCGTCCTGACACAGAGCTTTCAGTACTGCCTGTTTGAAAGGACACAGACATGGCCTCAGGGAGCCCCGGGGAGCCCTGGGATTTGTCCTCTATCAGTCCCGGGGCTTGGGGAATCCGCTCAACTCTCCCTCTGAACGTGAGACATGCCTGGAGCTGGGGTCTGTCCTCTCCTGTCACTCCCTTCACTGTCCCCGACCATGCACCTCTTCTCCCCGTCCGACCTCCTCCTGGCAGGTCCTCTTCCCACAAACGGGTGGGTCCCGAGCGTTAATGATGACAATACACCTTCATGTGTCGTGTCCCCAGGAGGCACTTCCCCATAAGGAGAGGTGTCATCCGTGACAATGGCACTGGAAGGTCCTGGCACGTGTGCCCCCAGGTGCCCCACCCTCGCCTCCCCCCAGTCCCTAGCCTCCATGTCCTCACACTCTGCACCACCCGCTCCCCCGCCCCGCCCCGGCAACTTCTCTTCGAGAACCCCAGGGAGGTGACAACTGGCCGTCTGCCCCTCGCCAGAAGCCCCGCCCGCACCAGACAACCCCCAGGAACCGACGGGGCTCATCCCCGCCGGGCCCAGCAAGCTGGAGCGGGCGCCCCGGGACCAGAGAGGTCCTGCCGCGGGCCGCGGCCCATGGTTCCCTCCGGCAGAAGGAGGCCCCTGCCCGTGGCGGAGCGGGGAGGCCGGCGGCGGCGGCAGCGGCGAGCTCGGGCCTCCCCCGGCCCCCCACGGCGAGAGCCCCGGCTAGGCCACGCCGCCCGCGGGCGACCCCCCGGCTCCGGGCGAGTTCGGGGTCTGGAAGGTCGAGTGGAGCCTGGTCAACAGCTCGGGCTCATCGCCCTTCCCCGAGGCCTGGGCGGCGCCCAGCGGGTAGGCCTCCCGGGCGCGGCCGGGGCCCGCGCAGCTGAGGAAGGCCAGGCAGGCCCCCCGGAGGCGGCCCAGGTCCCGGTGCGTGGACTCGCTGACGAAGCAGTACAGCACGGGGTCGGCCACGCAGTTGAAGCTGGTGAGGAGCAGCGAGAAGTGGTAGGCGTTGAAGACGGCCTTGGCGAACTGGCAGCTGGCCTCCCAGAGGCTGCGCACGAGCAGCAGAGCGTGGTAGGGCAGGAAGCAGGCCAGGAAGATGACCACGGTGCTGAGCACCAGCCGCTGGATCTGGTCCTTGCGGCTCTTCTGGGTGCCGTGGCTGCGGCACACGGCGCGCAGGATGCCCCGGTAGGAGGCCAGCAGCAGGCAGAGGGGGAAGAGGAAGCCCACGAGGAAGCGGTAGTAGTTGATGCCCCGCTGCCATGGCTCCAGGGGGTAGTGCTCGAAGCAGACGCGGTGCCGGTCCTCGTCCTCCACCACCTCCTTGTGCGTGAGGAAGTAGACGCTGCTCAGCAGCTCCTTGGCCCAGATGAGCGCGCTGACGCCCACGGCCGCCTTGAGCGTGCGGAACTGGTGGAAGCGGAAGGGGTGGGCCACGGCCAGGTAGCGGTCGATGGAGATGCAGCAGAGGAAGCCCACGCTGATGTAGATGTTCTCGTAGAGGAGGATGCCGCACACCTGGCAGGACAGGTCCCCGTGCGACCAGTGGTCATGCTGCAGCACGTACTGCAGCCAGAAGGGCAGCGAGCAGATGTAGAAGAGGTCGGCCAAGGTCAGGTTGCACAGGTACACGCCCAGCTCGTTCCGGGCCTTGATCTGCAGGTAGCCGAAGTAGAGGGACAGGCAGTTGGCCGGGAAGCCCACCACCAGCACCACGACGTAGACCACCGGGGCCAGAGTCTGGTGGATGGTGTGGTCAATGGCGCACAGCGAACTGTTCTCCGCAGTGACGTTCCCCATCTCTGGGCCTCAGGGCGCCGGGCGCCTCGCCCCTCACCGGCTCAGGGACCGGGCCGGTCTCTCTACAGCCATCTTGTTCACCGGCTGTGGCTCAAGCTGCATCAAAAGCTGGGCCTCCTCGGTGGCGGGTAAGCCCCTGAAAGGTAAAGGCAGGAAGGGCTTAGGATGACAGCAGCTGACGTTTATGTAGCCCTGCTGGGTGTTAGGTACCGTTCTAAGCGCCTCACGCAATGGAGACGACTGGACCAACCTCAACTCAACTCGACTATCTAGTTGGCTACCTTGGTCACGCACCAAGACACTCAATGGTGGTTTGTGCCTCCCTGTCCCCGCTCCCTGGCTTCCTATCCCTTATTTATTTTCCTGGTCTCTCAGGGCAGCAAGGAAGGCTAGGAGCTCTCGTGAGCACAGACTCATCCCGAGCCCCGCTCTCCAAGGGCCGCTCAAGGTAAAGACCAATTCCAACCCGCACACAACAGCAAGGGCCCCGGCCCCTCTCCCTACGACAGCACTATGCATCATTCACAGTTTTCCTACTTGCTCCCAAGAATGTACCAGGTCAGTTAGCCCTGAGGCCACAGCCCCTTCTGGGGGCCTTTCCAGCCAGCCCGGAAGGGACCCAACCTTGCCTCGTCCTATTGTGCTCTGGTGGGGAACAAAGAGCATGCTTCCCACGGGGCACTGCCTGGATTCCTGGGTGCTCATCAGGAGGTGCTACCTCACCCCCTCTCCGTGGAGTCGAGGACCCAGCGCAGGGAACAACACAAGGAACCAACAGAAATGAGTGCCAGGCCAGGGTCAGCCGCTTACAGGCTGTGCGAGCGATTCCCCGTCTCTGAGTGTCAGTGTCCTCATCTGTAATGTGGGCACAGAAACACCTGTCCTCGGGTCAGCATCAGGGCCACGTAAAATGACAGATGCCAAAATCCACGGCATTGTTTCACCAGAGGCAAAGAGGCAGAGTAAAATATGGCAAGTCTTGGGGCGCCTGGGTGGCTCAGTCGTTAGGCGTCTGCCTTCGGCTCAGGTCATGATCCCAGGGTCCTGGGATCGAGCCCCACATCAGGCTCCCTGCTCAGCGGGAAGCCTGCTTCTCCCTCTCCCACTCTCCCTGCTTGTGTTCCCTCTCTCGCTGTGTCTCTCTCTGTCAAATAAATAAATAAAATCTTTAAAAAAAAAAAATATGGCAAGTCTTAACATTGGTGGAAAGCTCATATTGCTGAGAATTTAACAACAACAAAAAAAATGCTACTTCTATGTGTACAAATACATTTGAACAAGAGAGAACAAAGATTTCTCTTGTGAGCCCACTTTATAAATTAATATATCGAAACGAAAGGTCTGAGCTACTCTACTGAGTGAACGCTTCTGGCCCCACTGAAAAATCTCACTGTTTCTAAATCAGGACTGCTAATTTTTTGTTTGTGTAAGAATCATCCTCCCAGAGAGCCTCATTAGCCACTTTTTTCCCCTGACCGCCCCCTTTCTGTGAAATTTTAATACCCCAAATATATTGCACATCTGTTTGCGCACTGTGACCCTTGGAAGGGTGACAAATCATTGTAATAGCTAAGGTTTTTTTTTCACCCCACCCAAGAACCAATTTCACCCCCCGCCTCGAGCAGGTACAGTCCATAGGGTTGCAAATTCTGAATGAGTGAGGAGGTTTGAATTAAGCTGTTTTGAAGTATCAGCAGATCCACCCTGCCCCTTGCATTGTCTCTCCACCATAGTCAAGCTGCGACTCAGGGACCCAGAAGGGAGACCCCTCAGAGTATGCCGGGCAGCCACCTCAGTACCTGCTGACCACGGCCCCTCCCTCCGCCGCCTCACCCCTGCAGCTCTCTTGTGGCTCTTGCCTGGCCCCATGGCCCCTGGAGCCAGGGCTCAGCCTGGAAGTGGGTGCAGCGTGCAGGGAAGGGGCTCAGAGACACCCAGCCCAGCGGTTCCAGTCCTGGGGTGCAGGGAGGGTAAACTTGAGAGATGCCCCTGCAACCCCCTGCTCAATCTTGTAAATAAGTAAGTATGGGCATTCTTCCTGGGGAAGGACCCTGTAGCTTTCATAAGGGTCTCTAGACGGGCAAGAGATGGTTCTACCAAAGCTACCCTCCTCACATAGTTCCCTCCCCCACCCCAGCTCTCCCATTCGTCCCCCCCCAATGACCCACATGGAAGCCACAGCCCTCTTTCTAGAATATAACCAGGTCCTCTTCTTCCTTGCTTAAAAGCCACTGAGATGGCTTCTTATCACACCTACAGTAAAACCCAAACTCCTGATAGGACCTACAAGGCCCAGCGTGATCTGGCCCCGCCCAGCTCCCTCGGCCTCGCCCACCACCACCATGCGTTAGCCATAAAACCCAGCTGTCTGCGGCTCAGGCCTCGGCTACATAAGCCGTTGTCTCTCGGGAGAGCTGTCCCCTGCACACACACACCACCCCCCCGCAACCTCCACCTCCACAGCAGGGCTGGCTCCTTTTCTGCAAGATCTCAGCTGACCACCCCACATAAGTAGCCCCCTCCCCGGCCACCCTCACACCTCCTGCTTGACTGCTCCTCAGAGCCCCCAGCAGCATCCGAGATTGCTCTTGTCGGTTAACTTGACTGCGGCTGCTGATCTGTCTCCTCCACGGGGATGTGAATTCCAAGAGGCCAGAGGCCAGGTGCACCTTGAACTGTGCCTGGCACTTCAGAGGCTCTCATAAACACTTCTGGAAGGAATAAGTGAATGCCACCGCCCCATTTCACAGGTGGGGAAACCAAGGTCGCCCGAAGCCGGACTGAGGAAGGAAGCCTGGGTCTCCCTGCTGCATGTCCCACCTCCCTGCCTCCTGACAGCCATCCCCAGCTGAGGCTCGCTCCCAAACTCTCAGTCTCCAGAAGATGAGGATGCCTGGTCGGGCTCAGCTCTCCATCCTACACAAGCCTGGAATCTCAGTGATGGTGGTGGAGGGGAGTGCTTCTTGGTGTTTTTAATGGTGGTTACATATATATATATAACATACAATTTACCATGGAAAGCATTTTAAAATGTACAGTTGATTAGTCACACTGTCATGCAATCAGCACCACCATCTGTCTCCAGAACTTTTTCATCGTCCCAAACTGAAACTCTGTCCCCATGAAACACTAACTGAGCTCCCCATCCCCCTCTGCCCCCCGCCCGAGGCCCTGGCACCCACCATTCTACTCTCTGTTCCTGTGAATGTGACTATTCTAGGGCCCTCGTCTAAGAGAAATCGTTCAGGGTTTGTCTTTTGGCGACTGGCTTATTTCACTTAGCAAAATGTCCCCGAGATTCATTCATGCTGTAGCATATTGCAGAATTGCCTTCCTTTTTAAGGCTGAATAATATTCTGTTGTATGTATTTACTATATTTGGTTTTCCCATTCATTTGTCAGTGAACACTTGCTTCTGCCCTACCCGTCGGCTTTTGGGAATAATGCTGCTATGAACATGGGTGTGCGGTTATCTATTCGCGTCCCTGCTTTCAGCTCTTCTGGGTAGATACCCAGAAGTGGAATTACTGGATCAGATGGTAGTTCTATTTTTAATTTTTTGAGGAACTGCCACTCTGTTTTCCACAGCAGCTGCACCATTTTACATGCCCACCAGTGGTGCACAAGGGCATTTTCTTGTTTTTCGTTTTTTGGGTTTTTTTTGCTTTTTGTGTGTTTTGGTTCTGCTTATATGTTTTGATGGTGAGAAGAAGGGGAAAGGGGCAGCTGAGGCCTGTGACCCCGAAACTCTGCCCCGTGTGTCAAACTGTGGCTCCGTTCACCTTCCTCTTGCCAGCCCCCCTCTCCCCGAATCCCAAGCCCACACCTGCGGGGCCAGACGGTTTGGCTGGCTTCCATATGAGAAGCGGACAGCAGTCCAGGGCCCCGAGCCGTCCCCAGGAGCACTCACCCAGGGCGAATGAAGCCATAGCGAAAAACACGTGCTGTCAGGTCTTAGGAATTCACTGAGAGTCACCAGGCTGAAGCCTATTGTTTACTGGCCGTGAGTGTGTATCTGTGTGGGGGGCAGGGGTGTGGGGGACGGGGCAGTGCTGGGGCAACAGCGTGTCCCTTCCTCTTTCCTAGGCCAACAATAATCGAAATTTGGCAACCAGAGTCAAAAATACTCAAGCCTGCAGGGCAAAAAAGAGACATTTACTATGTTTAGATTAAAGCACTTCCTACGTTCCCTTGTAGAAAAAGGGTGTTTTAAGAGCCGTGGTTTTCAATTTAGGTGCATTAGAGTGCTCTGGAAGATTTGTTTAAAACAGATTATTGAGCCTCACCTTCAGTGTTTCTAAGTCAGTGGGTCTGAGGTGGGGCTTGGGAATGTCCAGCGTGTTCCTAAGGTGATGTTGGTGCAGTGGACCCACGAAGCACACTCCTGTGTAGCCAGGCGCTCAAACGTCTGGAACGTCTGGGATTTGGCTCCTGATAAGTGGCAGGATAAGCACCCAGATAACACGAGTTCCTAAGCTGGGGAGCAGAGGTGGCTGGAAGGGAAATTTAGGACCCAGCAGGACCTCGTGGGCAGAACCAGGATACAGCCCATGCAAGGTCAATAGCCTGATTCAATCTCTCGACAAACAGTGACTGGATCTGTCGGGGTACTTACACCTCGTATTTGCAAAATCTTTTACAGTTTGCAGAGCATTTCATATCTGCTCTCCCCCATCTTCACAAAGGCCCTGTTATTTCCCCCATTTGAGGGATGAGGCAACTGAGGCCCAGAGAGATGGAGTGGCTTGCCCAAGAGTCCAGTTCCTCTGCATTTCTCCCACCCTCAGGGAACCTCCAATCTCATAGGCATAACTTACTCTTACCCGGGGGCAGTGTATGGTGGTGCTGTGAGCATCCCTCACACTCACATTTAATGTTGGTTTGTTCTTTTCACACCACACACATCCTCTGGGGGACAGCATCCCTCTCTGATTTCAACCCCATCTGCACTCTACGACTCCTAGAGCTCCCACCAGGTGGACGGTGGACAAAACCAGCGTCCCGCTGCCTCACCGGACATGGTCAGTCAGGCCCACCCCACTTCCCTCATTTCTGCATGAATCTGCTCTTGGAAGGGTCATCTCTACCTGCCCAGTTAAAGGGCCTTCAGCTTCTTTCCTCATCTTCATCCAAAGCATCCAGTTAATTACCCAGTTCTACCATTTTCAGCTCCTAAATATTTCCCACATCAGTCTGTTCCTCTTCAGTTTCCTCACCAGTGCTCTAGACTGGCTTGGTCAAGGCTTCATCCCCAGAATCAGTGCAATGGCTTCCTATTGGATTTCTTGGCTCCATCTTACCACCCTTAAGGCCATCCTCTAAAATGCAAATCTAACATAATCATTCCTACTTCAAATCCTTCAATGGCCCTCCAATCTTTCATCCATCCATCCATCCATCCATCCATCCATCCATCCATCCATCCATTCATTTATCCATTCACACAACAGATACTTATTGAGTATCTATTGTATGGAAGCCACTGCGCTAGACACTGTCACTTAGTGTAACTCAAGGTGCATTTACTCTCATGGGACAGTGAAGAAGACAGGTGAAACCAGCTCCTAAAGAGAGCACAGGATTTTAAGGGAGTTCATAGGAGGTAACCCGACCCAGCCCAAAAAGCCTTCCTGAGCAGCAAGTTAGGCTAAGACAGAAGAAGGGGGAAGGGCTGCCCAAGCAGAGGGGAGTTTCTGTCTGTGAAAACAATGTGTGCAACAGGCCAACTATGAGGGATAATGGGCACTTTTGGGGAACTGAGAGTAGCCTGGCATGACAGGGTCTAGGTATGAGGAAGCATGGCCAGAGGGGAGACAAGAAGCTGTAGCAACTGACAACTAATGAGAAGGGAGATGGACAAATCTGAGTCAGGGGCAAATCTGAGATGTTCCTCAGTGCTTGGTCCTTGTAAGCTCTCAAAAATTACTTGGTAGGTGGGTGGAGAGGTGGTGAGGTAGGTGGGTGGGTGGGTGGATAGGTGAATGGGTGGATAGATGGGGGGCAGGTGGATGAATAAATGAATGCATGAAGGTAGATGGATAGATGAGTAAGTGAATGGGTAGAGAGATGGATGGATGGGTGGATGCATGGGTAGCTGAATGTGTAAACAGCTAGATGGGCGAGGGGTAGACAGATAGACGGATGGGTTAATGGGTAGAGAAATGGATGAATGGGTGACTGGATAGGTAGATGGGTTTGAGGTTGGGTGCTGGGACAGTGGGGATGTCATTAATAGAAACAGAAAAGTAAGAAGGAAGATTTACTCTAGCCTCCACTCCAGCAGCCGAGCATCTGCTCAAGCCTCCAGAGCTGGTCAGAGGCTCCAGCTTTTTCTCCTAGGTCTAATCCCAGCCAGCCTCCCCTACTGGTTCCTGAGGACACACGTACCCCCAGATGGAAACTACACCCTGACCAGGAGTGTCCTTTCTGTACCTGGTCTCCATAGGAAACTTGCTCCTCAAAAATCAAGGGACACAGTGGATGCAAAAGTGATCTGTAAATGGAAAAACGTAGACAGAGTGGCAGAACCAAGCCAAATCAGCGGAGAGCCCTCCACCTACCAGGAATGTTTCCGTACATTCACTCTCTTTCAACACCACTCTTATCTGGGCTCACTTTACAGACGAAAAAACTGAGGGTTGGAGAGATGAACCAACCTGCTCAAGATTCCACAGTCACGATGTGGCAGGCCAGGTTTTGAAGTCAGATCGGCCCACACTTTCTTCTGCATCACATTCTCTTTCTGTCCGTCATGATTATCACTGAGCAACCACCCTCTACCTCCAGGCTTCACTGAGCCCCAGTCCTCGGATGCCACCACGAGGGCCCCCAGGCTGAGTCCTGGGCTGGTCCCCTGCACCTGGCAGGTGCTCTACCAGGTCAACTGTTTCCTCAACACCCACTGAGGAAAACCCAAGGTGCGCCCAGTCCGTGGTTGCCCAAGGGGTGGGGATCGGGACAAAGAACAAACTTGGGGACCCCCTGCGTCTGCCTCAAACACTTCATCATCCAGCTAAGAAACCCAGAGACTACACAAAACAACCCAACACCTAAAAGCAAATCTTTACACAAATGTCCAACAGCACGGAGGTCTCCGAGGACTTTAACGACCATGAGAAACTAGCCCTCTTTGGGAGGAAGGAAGGAAGCGCCTCTTTGACGCAAGCTGAGAGTCTCCTGCACATTCCCAGCCAGAAGGCGGAGGTGCCTGATGCTGGCATTGAGCTGGTGCATAACAGTGATCTAATCTTCGAGTCCCTTCCGTGTGCTGCACTCAGGCACGCACACAGACAGTTACTCACGGAGCCCCGAGCCCACAGAGCGGGGAGTTTCCGGCAGGCCCAGCTTCCCTTCCCTTCAGCGGTTAAACCTCTGCATGCTCTCAGAGGCTGACATTTCCCTCTGGGACACAAGTAGAAATCAGGCTGCAGCCTGCCTTGGTCCCATCTGGCTCCCAACTATCCTCACTCCAGCACCAACAACAAGGAGACAATATCATTTCTAAAGCCCTTGCAACTGTTTCGAAGTTCAGTCCCATGGGGGAGCTGGGGGGGCCTCGGGGCTCAGGCTGTCCCTCTGAGGCAGCTGGGCTGGCACGGCTATCCCCTTTCACAGAACCTGAAGCCCAGAGAGCCTAAGCCAGTGGCTCAAGTTCATACAGTAAGTCAGGTGGATCTGAATCCAGAACCCGGCATCATGGCACGAATTTGCTGCCTTTTAAGCTCTTTCGACCACAAGCCACAGCAAGAACACACGACATTGTAACCAAGCACGCACAGACATTATACACACGCATGCATGCACAGTGAGAAACAAACTTCCCCAAAGCAATACTTACCCTAGGACTTGCACTCTGATCATTTCTACTTGGTTTTCAAAATGCAGCTCGTTAGCTACTAAATTGATTTCTTGACCCACTAATGAGTCACCATCCTCCGTTTGGAAGCAGCGGACTGATCCCCCGCCTTGCTCAGCCTCCAGACCCCAAGAAGGTGATGACGGTCTCTGCCGCCAGGTGAGGAGCAGGCAGGGAGTGAGCGGCAGCAAAGGGGGAATCTGGGTCTTCTCTGACTGTCCACCTGGCTGAGCTGTGCCCTCAAACCTCAAATAGCCCGGGCTTCCTCCAGACGCTCTGCAGAGGCCTGGGGGAGGAGACTGGACTCACCTTGCCGGGCCTGGGGGACGCCCCAGGCAGGCCACCCTGCAGCCAGGACCCGCGCTTCCCCTCCGGAGATTTTCCACAGACCACACCTCCCAGCTCGGTCTAGAAAATCCCAGCAGGAGGCTGCCCATTCCTGAGCTGAGGCAGAATCATGTGAACTCCGATCTGGTATCAGGCTGGGCGGTTGCCGAGGAACACTCCCCAGCCAAGGATGAGAGTGGGGTGGGGGGACGGCTCCCTCCACACATCCTCCGAACGCTTGCCCCACACCCCAGGGGGGCAGGGAGAAACCTCACCAGGACTGTTCAAGCCTGAGTTAGGGGCAGGGGGCCTGGGGAGTCAGGGGGGGCTGCGGGGGGAGCCGAGTGCACTAAGTCTACCCATCAAACCACCCTGAGCACCTACAGAAGACCAGGAGAGGGGGTGCAGGAGGTTGAACCCCTGCCCCAGGGGTCCTTGCTTGAGCCATTCAGACAGGCCAGTGCTCCAGCAACTAGAATATACTGCGTACACCGACCAGCAAGGACAACGGGATAACAGGCAAGGAGTGGGGAGGACGGCTATTTCCATGCCCATCCCCGGGCTGTCACCCTTCGGTGGCTCACAAGCGACATCTGGGTCAGTGGGTCACACCTCACCTAAGAAAACACTTGGGGAGCTTATAAAAAAGAACGCCAATGGCCATGCCCTACCTCAGATGGATGAAATCATCCTTTCTGGAGGGGAGGTGCGAGCCCCAGGGTTTTAAAGGTCTCTGGACAACTCCAGCGGGCAGCCAGCTGCAGCAGTGCCGATGGGGTGGAAGCACGTTGGGTCCTGTTTTGCGGACCAACAAAGCCAGGGCAACAGAGGAAGGTTCTGGGCTATGAATAAGGCAAACAGCAGTGTTTTAAAGTAGCCTGGCCCCGAGCGGGCAGCCAGCACTGGGCTCTGGCTTCATGGGGTCTTCTGTCTCTCAGGGGCATTTACTAAACTTCCTCAGTGCCGCAGGACTGAAAGAAGCCCTGGAGGTTACCCAGCTCAGCCCCCTCAGTTTACAAATGGGGAAACTCAGGCACACAGAGGCCAAGGGTCTAGACCGGGGCCCCACAGCTAAGTGAGAGAGCGGCGATTCTCAGAACGTGCTGCTGACTGCAGGTGCCATGCTCTGTTGGCAGAGCCTCCTCCCTTTGACGTGATCACCTTGGAAGGGGCTCATAGGATGCGTTGCTGGAGCCAGAAAGCCAACGTCCACTGTGCTTGGGGGTCACTGAGAAAGTGCAGTCTCTCTGCCCCATTGGGTGATCTGTGGGACTCATCCTCTCCTGAGGATGAATCACTATTATAGTCTTTTGGGGGAACTATATTGGTAGGGGTGTCAGAAGAAAATCCCCTCCTGTGGGGTCTGGGCCCTCCAAGCAAAAGTTTCTATGTCAGCTGCTGCAAAAGTCTGCATCTCGTGATGGAGCAGTAGTGCAGGTTTAGACCCAGATGTTTCTCCCGAGCCGCAGAAGCGTGGCTGGTCTTCCCTCATGTCACAGGAAGGAGCGGGTGGATGAGGAGTGCACGGTCAACTTAGTAGTGAATGCCTGGCTACCCGGGGGACACACAGGCCAGAGGAAAGGCTCTCTCTCTCTGGCCCAGCCTAACAGGACATAGACCCGCAGACTGTCTATACCTGCGGAAACCACGGATGGTCCTGCATCCCCTCCCCCACCCCAGAACCCTCCCCTCCCAGGAGCTGCCCCCAGGCTGCCCAGCCCCCTCTGCAGCAAATAGACACCATATCTCACCTGCAGTGGGGACTCTTCCTTTCTCCAGGGCCAGAGATCCCCTCTTCCTCCCCAGTGGGCCTTTGGGACTGCAGGTGGAGGGGTGATTCTTACTTTAGTTGAACTCAAATCAGCTGAGCCCACATCTTCTGAGACACCCACTCAGGAAGAGAAAAAGGTGCCAGGATTTTGTCCTTAACCTAAAACGGGAAAGAAGGACTAGAAACTGTGATGACACCAAGCATCGGGCAGTGGCCTAAGGGGTCCTGGGGACCCCATCACTTCGACTCCCCCAAACCTCACTCAATAAACCTACACCTAGGGGCGCCTGGGTGGCTCAGTCGTTGAGTGTCTGCCTTCGGCTCAGGTCATGATCCCAGGGTCCTGGGATCGAGCCCCGCATCGGGCTCTCTGCTCCGCGGGAAGCCTGCTTCTCCCTCTCCCATTCCCCCTGCTTGGATTCCCTCTCTCGCTGTGTCTCTCTCTGTCAAATAAATAAGATCTTTAAAAAATAAAAAATAAAGGGGCGCCTGGGTGGCTCAGTCGGTTGGGCGACTGCCTTCGGCTCGGGTCATGATCCCGGGGTCCTGGGATCGAGTCCCACATCGGGCTCCCTGCTCAGTGGGGAGCCTGCTTCTCCCTCTCCCACTCCCTCTGCTTGTGTTCCCTGTCTCGCTGTGTCTCTCTCTGTCAAATAAATAAATAAAATCTTTAAAAAAAAATAATAAAAATAAAAAAATAAAAAATAAAAATAAAAATAAATAAATAAACCTACAACTAGTGCAAAGTAATGAGTCTGTAATAAAAACATAGTCTCAAGAGAAGCCCCTGGCCTGCCTCCCCCCATTCATACTCTGTCCTTCAGCCCAAAGTGATAGTATCTTGGAGCTGCCGCTGGGCAGAGGGGGGAGTTCAGTGAAGGGCAAGAATGCCTGAGCTCTGTGGGGCACAGTGACCTCCCAGGGGCTGCCAGGGTCTACCTCTGCGGCTCCTTCCATCCTGGAAAGACCTAGGGCCTAAACTGCGCCAGGCCTGCCACCTGAAACCACGGTTTCCCACTCTCAGCCCTTGCGGACAGCAGTCCGGAAGCATTGTAGACCCCCACGAGAACAGCAGCCCCAGAAGGTCAGACTGAGCCCTGGGCCTCCCTGTCTGCCCCCAGCATAAACATCTCCTCCAAGAACCTTGACTCTGAAGGGCTGGTGGGCTTTTCTGAGCCCCTCTGAGCCTATTATTTTGAGGGCAACAGCACCATAGGCCACAAGGCTATTGGGCACCCACTGGCCCCTAGAAGTCCAGGCAATCTGAGAAGCACCCTAGGGAGGACCGTGGAGTCGGCCCTGAGCCGGTGGCACCACGCAAGACCTCCAGCACGTGGCAGCAAGCCCAAGGGCACGGGATGAAGGTTAAGGGCAGAGGCGCCGGGCCAGACCGTGCAGGTCTCAATCCCCGTGCTGCCACTGTCTGGCTCTGTGACCTTGAGAAACCGCAGACCTTGCTGACCAATGGACTTCTATGAGAACCAAAGGGGATGAGGTCCAGCAAGTGCCTGGCGCCTGGTAGGTCCTTGATGTCGGTCAGGATACAGTGATGATGGGGATGATGACGATGGTAGAAACAGGGTAGAAGGTCCTGCCCCATGGTCTGATTCACCCTAGGAAGAGTGGAGGGTGAGCAGGCCAGCTCGGTGAGGTGTTTGCTATAGTGCACTACCTGGTTTCCCCTGGCTACTCTACCGATTTGGGGCTAGTTGGGGTAAAGACCTCGGAGGCTCCCTGAGGGCTCTGACAAGTACAAGTGTCTTATCATGAGCCATCTGCTATTTGACTGCAGGGACCTTCGCTGACTTGTATCCTGAAGGCCGGCCTTGACCTTCCCCAGGCCTTCTACTTTCGCACAGGCTTACACCACAGGAGCTGATGCAAGGTGCAATATTGTTGCAGGTTCAAAGGTGGCCAGGTGTGAAGTTAAGATGGCTTCAAGGACCAAGAAAAGAACCAGCAGAGAACCTCCCTGAGTGCCTGGCACCACGGCCGTGGTGGAGTCAGGGAAGAGGTGGGAGCAACTTAGGATCAAGGAGGGCAGTCATTGCCATTTGGGGAGCATGTGCTTAGTACCTGGTCTGAGCACCTTTCAGATGCTTCCTGTTTTAACTTCTGCACCAGTCCTGTGAGGCAGGGTTATCCCTGTCTTCTAGGCAGGGCAACGGAGACTCAAGAGTGCCAGCAACTTGCCCAGGGCCCCATCGCTAGGCAAGAGCAGAACTGTTTGACTCCAAAGACTCTTGACCACTGTATGAGTTTCTTGTTGCTGCTGGAACAAATTGCCACCAGCTTAGCGGCATAAGACAACATAAATTTATTGTCTTAGAGTCTAGTGGTCAGAAGTCTGACATTAGTTTCACTGGGCTGAAAGCAAAGTATTGGCAGGCCTGCCTTCCTTCTGGAAGTTCTAGGGAAAAATCCCTTTCCTTGCCTTTTCGAGCTTCTAGAGGCTTCCAGCATTCCTTGGCTTTCAGCCCCCTTTCAGCTTCCAAGACAGCAGTGGTAGGTTGAGCCCATGTCACGCTGTGTCACTCTGGTCTCTGCTCCCAGCCTCACATCTCCTTCTCTGACTCTGACCCTGCTGCCCCCCTCCTCCACTTTTAAAGACCTTTGTGATCATACTGGGTCCACCCGGATAAACCAGGACAGTCTCCTTTAAAGGTCAGCTGATTAGCAAGCTTGATTCTGCTACCTTAATCTCCCTTAATGTCACGTAAAGTAACATATCCATGGGCTCCAGGGACTGACCTGGACATCATTTGGGGGTCCTTATTCTGCCGACTGTGCCACCATATTGCCCTTATTAAAAACCCTACCGAGGGCGCCTGGGTGGCTCAGTTGGTTGAGCGACTGCCTTCGGCTCAGGTCATGATCCTGGAGTCCCGGGCTCCCTGCTCAGCGGGGAGTCTGCTTCTCCCTCTCCCTCTGCCTCTCGTGCTGTCTCTCATTCTCTCGCTCTCAAATAAATAAATAAAATCTTTAAAAAAAAAAACAAACAAAAAATACCCTACCGAGCAGTGCTTCACAAATGTTGACGTGAATCTCCCAGGAATCGCGTTTACGCGTAGAATCTGGTTCGGTAGGTCTGGGGTGAGGCCTGAGCATGTCCGTCTAACAAGCTCCCAGGCCCCTGAGCCGGGCCTGCCTTTCTCTCTTTTGCAGACTCACAGTGCCTGGTACCACACTGCCCGAGGGTCTGGCACTAATAAATGCTTGATAACCAAAGACGGGGGGCAGCTGGGGTGAGGGGCTGGGAGGTGGAGGAGGTAAGGAAGGAAATAAATATCTGGGCATTGTCCCCCACGCCCACCCTGACTCCAGGACAAAGTCTAACCAAAGCCATGGGGCCCAATCAGTAGAGTCACCTGGGAGGTGTGGGGAGTTATGACAGAGCCTCTGGGCAGGGATGGGCTTGGAGCTGTGCCCCCGGAGTGGAGGGCGGGCAAGATGGGCAGAAGGTGGCTGAAGTGTGAAGGCAGGGAGGAGGCCCCATCAGCCCTTGCTCTCGCGGCCCACCCACTTCCTGGCTTCTTCTCCCTACTATTCAAGGTCAAATCCCCCCTCCGGTCTTCAAGGCAGCATCTCCCAGATGAGCTTCAGGAGGCCCGCACCAGTGTTCCCAGGCCCTGTCCTAGATTCACTGAATCAGAATCAGAATCACTTCGGGATGAGGTCCAAGAGTCTGGCCTTTGAGCAATTCCTTTTGGTTTTTCTGACACACACCGAAGTCTGAGCACCAGAGCTTTAAGGCCCAGTTCCAATGCCACCCTCCTCCACACATCCCTCCTTGGGTTCTTTTTGTCTTTCCTTGGCCAACTTGAAACTTCTGAAAGGTGAGGTCTGGGTGTTTTACTGCTGTGACTGCCAGAGAGCTGGGGAGACCAGGGCTCCTCATACAGAGAGAAGTGGCCGGTGAGTTCCAAACGACAGATAGGCCATGGACAAGGGGACGCTGGGTGGGTGCTTACACACTTGGAGTTACTGCTACATGTGAGATGCTGTGCATCCCAGAGCGTGCCCTGATGATGCTTCACAGCAGCCCTGTAAGGTAAATATTATTATCCTGGCTTCACCACCGAAGACACCAAGGTCACAGAGCTGGCTCACGGCAGTGCTGGGGTTCAAGCCAGGTCTGAATTAATTATATTCTAATAATTAACAATGCAGTGCATGGGACTTTGTATGATTACTTGCTCATGCCCATCTCCCCTTCTAGATAGTAAGCCCCAGGAGGAAGGAGGAGCTGGGTCTGTTTTGTTCTCTCTCTGGGAGAAGGTGGTTTGGCCCAAAATAAACGCACAACAACAATGTGCTGAATGTGTGAATGAATACATGAATCTAAAATCCATTTCTTTCTGCAGCCCAGTGTGGCTGAAATTGAAGTCGGGAAATAACAGACTGGGGCAGACAGGCAGACTCTGGGAGGAGGCAATGGGAAGAGGGTTGGTTTTGACTCTGAGGACATGGGTGGGTGGCCATGCGTGAAAATACATTACAGTGGAAACCTACTGCTGAAAGAGAGACTTTGGTCTCTCTTTGGAGAGTCTGTGGTCTCTCTGAGAAGGTCTCAACTGTCTCAGACATCCTTCCTGCTTGGAGCCAAAGCACAAACCACAGACCTGAAGGTTGCCATAGCGACTCCCGGGGCCTGCTGCCCTCCCTGGCCTCCTGCCCTCCCCACCCACGGTACTTCAACCCATCAGCTAATAACCTAATAATGTAGGACAACAGTCGCTCCAAACACCCAGGCAGCAACCCTCTTGAAAAACAAACAGATTTCTCTAGGAAACTGAGAGCTACATCGATGCTCATTATCCTCAGCCTGGGCCACCTGCGAAAAATCTGCTTTTCTGAACCCCAATTACCCTCGTCCTGGCTTCCCCCTCTTGTTTTAAAGACAAGGGGTTGGCGGAGCTGGGGACTGAAGCCCCGGAAGTTCCAAGGAAACAGATACCAGAGAAGCCACTATATAGGATGGCTGCTCCTTCAGCCCGGAATCAGGCCCAGAGAAAGAGATCCGGACCAAAACAGGCTCTGTGATAAGACCCTAGTTATGGGTATCTGGATCTCTGCTGGTCTTCTTTGCAAAGTTGAATTAATTTGTCACCATGGCACCCAGGAAAAGTAAAAAAAGCAAAAGCACAAAGGAAGGTTTTCAAGTTGTGGTAGATTCAAGACAGCTGGAAATGATTTGATGCTTTTCTCATTGAGAGACGGGGTCTAAGTCCCCTGCCCTTGAATCTCGGTGGGCTGTTACTACTGAGGCCAGCTCTGAAGAGACTGGAAGCTTCCACTTCCTATCACTTGGGATAGTTTCCCTTAAAACCTGGCTACCGTGCTGGGAGGGGGCCCACATTGACAGGAACCCAGACCCTGAACGACGGTCCCAGCTGAGGGTCAGCATCAACTGGCTTAGCACACGAGTGTGTGATCTTGGAAGAAGATTCTCTTGCCCCAGCTGGGCCCCATCAGTAGATGCTGCAAGGAGCAGAGATACACCATCCTCACCAAACCCTGCCCCAATCGTGGATTCCTGAGCAAAGTAGATGAATGCTGTTATTTTAAGCAGCTGTCTTTAAAGTGGTTTGTTATACAGCAGTAGATAACTGGAACACAAGTATTATTTTTCTCCAAAATCAGGTGAGGGCTTATCATGTGCTGGATTCATTCATATGGTTATTTAATTTTTATAACAACTTTGTGGGGTGGATATAATAATCATCATTTTCCCCATGAACTACTAAGGCTCAGAGAGGGAAGTTATCTTGTTTGAGACCAGCCAGCTAGGAAGGATAAAACCCGTTTTCCACTGTTCGCTGTTGGATGAGTCTTCCCTCCCTACAGTGTGCACTGTACCCAAAAGGGTTCAACATGATGATAATAACAATATTCATAGCTAAGGTTTAGGGGGCACTGCAAAGCTTTCAAGGCAAGATCTTCAGCTGCATGATCTCATGACCACCCTAGGAAGCAGGCTCTATTATCATGCCCATTTCACAGAAAGTGACACCGAGGCTTAAAAACAGGGTAGCTGATGGGCGCCTGGGTGGCTCAGATGGTTAAGCGTCTGCCTTCGGCTCAGGTCATGATCTCAGGGTCCTGGGATCGAGTCCCGCATCGGGCTCCCTGCTCCTTGGGAGCCTGCTTCTCCCTCTGCCTCTCTCTCTCTCTCTCTGTCTCTCATGAATAAATAAAATCTTTATTAAAAAAAAAAAAACAGGGTAGCTGATCTGCCTAAGGTAATAGGTCTAATAAGAGGAAGAGCTGAGATGTGGACCATCGTCCTCTAGCTTTGGAATGGGGCTCTCAGCAGCAGATGCCCTAATCTATGGCATCCACACTGCTTAAGCCCCACGTCCTCTGTTAAGCTCAGGAATTTTCCCTGACTTCTTTTCTTTGAAAGCTTACCTGTGCCAGAAGACACAATCACATCGTCTCAGATCTGGACCATTCTCACATCTCTTTTGTCCTCACGACCCTCTATGTGGTTGCCATGGCCAATAGTTATTTCTGTTTCACCGAGGCCCAGACACAGAAAGTGACCTGCCCAAAGTCACAGAGCCTCTGGCTCCAAGACTGTCCTCCCTCCTCTATCCCTCCTCCTAAATCCAAAAGTGTCTTCCTGTGCCGTTTGGCCACCCTATCACCGTTCTCCAGCTTGAGGATAATCCGGGCCCACCGACTGCCAGGCCGGAGGCCTTGCCAACCCCATCCGGCGTTCCTTCGGCCAATCGCAGGCAAGCTTTCCCTGGGCCGGACACCTGCCCTTCACGCAAGAGACACCGACCGACCGAGCAGTTTCGGGGGAAGGAAAGGAAAACCTGGCGAATCTTTGTGTCACTGGGCTGCCTGCCGAGATCTGGGCAGGGTTAGCTGTGTGTGTGTTTGTGTGTGTGTCTGTGTGTGTAATTGCCAGGTGGCCACTGAGCCAGCCGAGGGGGTGGCTGCCAAAGCAGGCAGCAACCGCGGGGCAGAGACATTCCACCCCGGAGAGGGACCGGGACGCGCCGGCGGCGTTCGGGGGTTAGACACCAGGCTGGCCCGGCCGCAGCCGCGTCTGCCCGCTTCCGCGAGGCGCCCGCCGTGCTCGTCCGGGGCGCGCCCGCTCTTGGCCGCCGCCGCCCGGCCCCCAGCGCGCGCGCACACGCGGCCGCTCCCGCGCTGGCCCGCCCTGTCCCGCGCACCCACGCGCGCACGCCGTCGCTCCCGCACTGGGCCGCCGCGCCCCGCGCACGTACACGTGGCCCCCACGGGCCCGCGGCTTCAGCGCGCGCTCGCGGGGCCGTGCCGGGGAAGGCGGCGATCTGGCTGCCAGTGCCCAGGACCCGGTGCGCTCTGCTGTGCGCAGGCGGTTTCCTGGTGCGCCAGGGACCCCACGACCGACCGACCCCGACCGTGGCGAGAGGAAGAGGCCTGGCTCCGGGGGACACATACCTGCGCGGTGAAGGGCCAGAGTGCCGGGCGCAGTTACCCCGCGCGTTGTCCGCGCCCCCTCCTAGGGCCAGCGCGCAGCGAGCAAGGTGGGCGCTGCGTCCTCTGGTTGCTGGCAGAGGTGGTCTGGGAACGCTGGCGGGTCCATTTCCTGGCCAGACCCTCCTCTTCGTGGTGCCCCGAGTCCCCCCATCCTCTCCCCCTTCCCCTCCTTCCCCCGTCGGGCGCACCCAGTCCTGCGGGTCCTTGCCCTGCCCGTCACTGACCACAGGCCACAGGCTAGGCGCCTGCCAGGAAGAACCACAGTCGCTCAGACCTGTCCTAGAGGTACAGCACTCCCCACCCCCATACCATTGTGTCCCCGGCACAGGCTCTGGAGCGGCCGAGTGTGGGCTCAGACTGGCTTTGCCTCTGCAAAAGGACAAGGGTCCTTCTCCGCCACATCCCTAAGCTGAGAGCAGAGCCCGGGAAGCACCTTTCTGTGCTTTTCACGTCCTTATCCGCAGCGCCAGCACATTGGTAGCCACTCAGGAAGTGCAATCCCGCGCTGCTGCCCTGAGCCTCTCTCCAGCTCCCCTGACCTCAGCCCCAGCGGCCCAGCCTAGGTTTGCTGCCTCCTGGATCCCTGCCCTGGTGTTCCCCCACCCTACCCCCGGGGTGTGCCTGAGTCATGCGTGGCCAGGCACAACACAGAGGACCTCCTGCTGGTTTTATTGGGAATTCAATGAGGCGCTAAGGCCACCTGCCTGTCCTCTGCCCCAAACCCCTGGAGAACAGCGGTAACAGTAGCCAGAGCTTTGCAGGGTTGAGCACTCACTGTGTGCCAGGCACTGTGCCAAGCACTTAGATGCACGGAACTCATCGGATCCTCGCCACTCTACTAGGTACATACTGTTATCATCCCCATTTTGCACGTGGGGGGATGAGGCACAGAGAGGTCAACTAATGAGCCCGAGGTCACACAGGTAGTAAGTGGAGGCACTGAGATTCAAACCCAAGCAGGTGAGTCCGGAGCCAGCATCCTACCCCAAGCTACCCTTAGCTGTTCCTTCAGCACCTCTGCTCTTTCATACCCGCAGATCTTAACTGTGTCCCTCTCCACTCAAGAGAACTCCTGAATTCCATCTCCTGAACTCCAGCCCCAGGTTTTAGACCCAAATGTCACTTCCCCTATCAAGCCTTCTTGGCTCTCAGTTGTGCGGTGCTCCCTTGGCTCCCTTCCCAGCATCTTTTGCACCATCCACTAGGGTCACTGGCACCCAGCTGTCTCTCTGCAGGACACTCACTCCTGGCCCAGCGCTTGGCTCAGAGGAGAGCACCCCATTCCTGTTTGTGAAATGAGTGTCTGGGAGTGGCCCCTGCGGGAGTCTGCAGAATCCTGTGCCGTTATGGTTGTTAGGACCCATGGTCGGGGGTTAGGATGGAGGGCAACCAGAGAGCGGGCAGAGAGGTGAAGAGAGAAGTCGATGTCTCACCCTCGGCTAAGCCCTCCAGGTGGCTCAAAACTGCCCGCTTTGTGACTGGGCCCCTCGGTGAGTCTCTCGAGGGAAATGGACAGTGGACAAGCGGGGAGAAGATACCCTGGCTGGAGGGGGGGGCAGGGGGAGCAGAGGGAAGCAAGAACCTCCTGGCAAGCTCTTCTCAGAGGCTGTCCTCATTTTGAAATTCCTCCTTCTTGTGAAATCTTCACAAATGGAGTTTTCTGGATTAATTATGCATGCCATAAAAATGCACATCAGAGTTTGCCTTCAAAAGCCAGAGTGTCTAGAGTTGGAGCCCCAGCTCTGCTACATACTAGTAGGACGACCTTGGATAAATCCCTCAAACTCTCTGTGCCTAGTTCCTCATGTGTGAAACGGGGACACTGCTTCAAAAGGAAGTTGAGGTGATTTCATGATTAAATCAGGCAAAGCCCTTAGCTCGCCACCCAGCAGATATTAGGGCTCAATGGATGTTTGCTGTTGTCCCCGCCACATACCCTCTTATATATGGCTCTTATCTTTTGAATGCTTACTGTGTCCCTAGTGCTTATGAATGGTCTCTTTGAATTCCAACAAGTAGTTTTCTTTCCATTTTACAGATCAGGAAACTGAGGTTCAGTGAATTGCCCGAGGCCACTCAGTTCTGAGTGTCTGAACCAGGACTTGAATAGAGTCCTAACTGAAGCTGCTTCTTGCAGCAACTATGATCTGCCTCATCCTATCCCCCCAGGAGGGAAGTGGGGTGTTTTAAAGCCCATCGGCAGTTGCCAGATCCAGGATTCTGTCTCCCACTGGTGCAAACAGTGCATGCCATGTAGAAAGTTTGTTACAAAGTGAATCTTGTGGGGGTTGCCAGATTCACAACTGGGGGGGTGGCATACACACTGTAACTGATCAGATGGTGGCCCCCTCTCTCCCTGCCTATCTCTTTCTAGCATTCAGTCTCTGTTCTCTGTTTATGGATCTCTAAACCCAGAACCTTTTACAAGTGTAAACACTCTTCAATTAAAACAAGCTCCATTTGGACTCCTGCTTCACTTTTTAGAGCTAGAACAGCATGGTACCTATACTAGTTATTTAAAGATCCAGAATTGGCCGGTGGGAAAAGGGTTGGCGTCTCTGGCCATGCCTCCCTAAGAAGATGCTAGATTTGGAGAAGCAAAGACATTCATCGTGCAACCTACAATGTCGCCTTTCGCTGTGTTTCTTGGTGTCAAGATATCCACTCCTTGGCAGGGGCAGCAGAATTTGTTCTTTTGTAAAAAAAAAACAAAACAAAACCTGGCATTGGCCTTGTAAACAACAAACAGCTCACTAAGTTAAAATGAAGCATGCATTGTTTTCCAGAACCTTCCTGGTTCTAGGGGATGGCAAATTATGGCCCATGCTCCTGGAATGCTGATTGGAGACACTGCACTAATAACTGTCTTTCCTGCCCACAGCAATCATCTCCCACAATGGGCTGGACTCCAGAGACGTGGGCAGAATTTCTCCATACCTGGCGTAAGTGACGTTGACGTCCATTGCTTCTTTTCCAGTCTCCCCTGGGTTTTTTGGTCTCGGCATTCACATTTTCCCAGTGTCTGGTTAGGGAAGGCCTGTAGGTGCTCAGAAATGGCAGTCGAGGGGGTGGAGGAAAGAGACTGTGGTACCAGGGCCAGAAGTGTGCCAAGGACTTTTTATCAGCCCATCCAGATCCACTCTCTACCTGTCTCCATCCTAACTCCACGGATTGGATCACTGGCCTCCCCTGCCCTCTGGCTTCTGTTGGGTTTGGCCAATGGGAGGCGCCAACTGGGATCAGAGGATGGCAGGAGAGTGAAGAGGAGGGAGTATTTCTCCCCCTGCCAGGCTGGCTGCCTGCCTTTAGCTGCAGCTGGAGTCCTTGGCCTGTGTGGCTGCTCCCTCTTCGTCCTCCAGCCTGGGGTAACGACAGCTACCCCGAGGAGCTAGGCCCAGGCTGCTGCACTGTCCTGCACTGGTTCCCTTAGCCCTCCCCACACCTTTGAAAAACCGTGCCTGGGTTAACCTCTCCTTGGTCACCCTGCCTGACGGTGCCTCTTCTTCCTGCCAAGTCTCTGACTGGACCAGATGCGTCTTCACTGTAAACTCGCACTAATGGAAGAATAGGCACATAGTTTAGAATGTGCACAGATTATTTACTTGAAAATAAATTACTGTCTTTTCCAGTTCCTTCCAATTAGCACAGCTGGCCAGCCTCAGAGGAAATCTGTCTTTATCCCCCTGAATAACAGAATGAGCCCCTGCTTCCTCTGCCTCTTGCAGACTCCCCGGCCCTGTGCTTCCTGTCGTTGTGAGCCTCCTAGCTACTCCTTTTGGTGTGTCTGACTTTCCTTTTGAGAAATCCTTGCCACTGCAGAGTCAAGCTCGTCCCTGGACAGTTTCAAGCAGCAAGAAGATGGTTTTTCTGAGAATTCTCTTTCCTGGCATCACCGCACTCCAGCAGGTTTGGGCCTGAACTGATTAATCAGACTGACCTGATTAACACAACTGTTGTTTCCGCTCCCACTCATAATCCTTGGGCTCACAGACAGAGTGTGACTAATGTGGCCACCCAAAGGCAGGAAACTCTGAGGCTGGTGGGGAGGGAGTGCAAGTCCAGATGAAGTGTGAGCACACACATCTGGCACGCTGGGGAAACCCTGCTGCATGCCTGGCTGGGCTGCAGACTTCTGGAAGAGGCCTTCAGGCGAGGCTTGCTCAAGCTCAGGCAGTTGGGAGAGGGGGTAGCATCTGAGTGTCTGGGTTCAAATCCCAAACCTGCTGCTTTCTGATTGGGAGCGCTCCGCCAAGTTTTTCAGCCTCCCTGCAGCCTGTGTTTCCTCCTTTAAAAATGGGGTAATAATGGAAGATCGGTGTAAGCATGAAATATAAAAGTGCTCTCAAGAAATCTATTGACATAGAAACCAGTCGCCCAGCCTAGCAGGTGCAAAGAGAGCAGGTTATGCTGGGAAGGCACAAAAGGGGGGCTTGGCCGACTGACGTAGGGTGGGTCAGGCTGCAACTGCTCAACCAGCCTTGACCAGTCTCTGCCTTCGTTCTCCTGCTTATGGAGAATGGATCGAATCGTGGCTCTTCATACTGGCTGCGTGACCTCGGAAAGTTACATGACTGCTCTCTGCCCCAGTTCCCTTATCTGTAAAATGGGGATAATAACAGTACCTCACAGGGTTGTTGCAGTCAATTAATTAATAAGTATAAAACTTAGAAATATGCCTGCCCCACTGGATGCTCAATAGGTGTTAGGTCACCCCTCTCCATCCAGTGCCTGTGGAAGGCTTGTGTGTTCCCCTCTGGCTCAGGTACGCAGGCTTCTTCCTTACGGGGAGCGAGCGAGGGAAATGTGGTTTAGTTTCTTTGGTTTGTTTGTTTGTTTCCTATGGGCCTCATATGATTGGGGTGTGAGTGTGGGGGCAGGGCAGAGGAAATCTGACTGGTAGGTGGCATCCAGGAGCTCTTCCAAACTCACCTGCCTGGAGCCCCTAACGAGAACCATTGGAAGCTCCCCACTGCTCCCTGGGATAGGCTTAGGTGTCTCTAATGGGGTCGACAAACGGCTGACATGGGAGGGGATTGGCAGAGATTTTGTGACCCAGAGGGAGCCTCGCCCAGAAAATCTCAGTGAAAATTCTCCCTCTGTGTTGGGCTTCAGACCCCGCCTGGCCTCTCCCAGGCTGTGGGCTGGGATCCTGGAGGTGAGGCCCCAAGGTTAGGAGGTGCACACGGTGGAGCCAGAGTGCCTGGGTTCAAATCCCAGCTCTGCCACGTGCCAAGTTATTTAATCTCTCAGCGCCTGCCCTGTACAGTGAGGGTAATTACAGTGGCACCCACCTCAGAGTGCTGGAGAGTGTGCTCAGAATGGTCCCTGGCCCAGAGTAAATGTTCAGTAAGCATCAGTTATTACTAGTATACCACCGGCCACAGCGCCCTCTGACTACCAGGGACAGCTATTACGGCAGCCTGAATAATGCCCCTCCTCCAAGATGTCATGTCCCAATCCCTGGGACCTGTGAATATGTTGCCTTTCATGGCAAAAGGAACCTTGCAGGGGCGCCTGGGCGGCTCAGCTCAGGTCAAGGTCTCATGGGTGGTGGGATCGAGCCCTGCGTCTG
>NC_138377.1:10984124-10998219 GCF_054177405.1 Leptonychotes weddellii | reverse complement strand
TTTTTTTTAAAGATTTCTTTATTTATTTATTTGAGAGAGAGAATGAGAGACAGAGAGCATGAGAGGGAAGAGGATCAGAGGGAGAAGCAGACTCCCTGCCGGGCAGGGAGCCCGATGCGGGACTCGATCCCGGGACTCCAGGATCATGACCTGAGCCGAAGGCAGTCGCTTAACCGACTGAGCCACCCAGGCGCCCCTAGATGTATCTTTTTTTTTTGGTAAAGGAGCCTTTGCAGGTGTGATTAATTTAAGGATCTTGCGATGAGGAGAGTATCCTGGATTTTCCACGGGTGGGAAAGTATCCTCGATTTTCCACGGGTGGGCAAGACGCAACCAGCGATAGTCGGCTTTGAGGATGGGAGTTGGCCCCCAGCCAAGAAATGCAGGCGGCTTCTAGAAGCTGAAAAAGGAAATGAGATGGATTCTCTCCTAGAGCCTCCATAAAGGAACTCCACTGTGCTGACAGCTCGAGACCCATTTCCGACCTCCAGAATTGTAAGTTTAAATTTGTGTTTTAAGCCACTAAGCTTCTAGTAATTGTTAGCAGCACGGGGAACCATACGGCGAGCGGCCCAGACCCAACACAGCTGCATCCTTGAAGGCGGAACCACGCCGAGTCACTCCACAGTAGGTAATAAGCCTCTGTGGTGTCACGCATATTGCTTGTCCTGTGCAGGTGTGGGGAACACACCGGACCATGGAACTGAATGTCCCCTGCGCACAGGCACCGCTAGGCGCTGAATATTCAAAGGCAGGAGAGCTCAGGGTGGGCTCAGTGGGTTGAAAAAGGCCTCCTGGAAAAGCTGGACTCGCAAGCAGGGCCTTGAAGGATGGAAGGTGTGGGGTTTGGGCAGGGACGAGGGAGGAGGAGGAGGAAGGAAAGGCATTGCTGGAGGGGGCCCAGCAAGACCAAAGTCAGGGAGGTCAGCCCAGTTATTCATTCATTATTCATTCATCTCTTCAACACCCATGCTCCAGACCCAACACCTGGATGGTGAAGTGAGTGAGACAGACCTGGTGGTGGTTCTTAGGAACTTATACTTGGGAGTGGAAGCCAATACCCCATTACAGTAAAGCATAACAACCCTAACAACGGGAGGAGTACAGGCACATCTGGGTGGGCTTCCTGGAGGAAGTGGCCCTTCAGGAATAGATAAACTGAAGGCTTGTTCTGCATCACTTCAGGCTCTGTGTGATGCTCTGTATTCAGTAGGTGCCGACTGATAGAAGTTGAGCCATGTATTTTGTTATTCCTTATCCAGTTCTCTCTTAACCTGTTTTACTGCACTAAGGAGAAAGTCTCAGCTGGGTGTTAGTGTGCCTTTAGTTCTTAATTCTTGTTAATCTCCCTTTGTAAGCTAGCCTCAGGTGTGTTCTGCAGGCAATAGGTGCTAATCTAAGTTTAAAACCAACATTGCTTGGTTTTCCTTGTTTTTATTTGTTTAATTACCTTACTTTTGTGGCAGAGGGTACTGATTTTCCACTTCTGCGAGTGGAACCCAATTTCCTTTTAAAAATAAGGGTATTTAAGTGTCATAGAACCGTGAGTGGGGGGGGGGGTTTCTCCCTCCTGGAGTTGACCAGTGGGGCCCAGTTGAAGACAAAGAGGGGCACCCAGGGTGCCCCGAAGCAATGGGCCTGACCGTTCCTTAGGACTTCCACTTCCTGTTCTGCACCCCTGACCCACATCTGCAGTGCTGGGGAGGGCAAGCGGGAACTGGGATCAGAGGATGAGCCACTGGGAGGCTGAGATTCTCCCAGCGAGTTCCCATGGAGTGGCGTTGGGCTGCTCCAGAGCGAGGAGCCCAGCAGTCCCTCTGCTCAGGCAGGGGCATGCTAATGGGCTCAGTGTGCCTTTTTGGTCGGGAAGAAAAGAAGCCTGGGGAGAGACAGGAGCCAGCCAGGGGGCAGTGAGCGGCCTGCACGTCCTCCGTGTGTCATGCAGGCTGGCGTGGCAGACAGGAGCTAAGTTCCCAGAGGGCTGTCTGGTGGGGCCGGAGCACAGGGGGCACGAGGAGATGGTATTGGAGCCAGGGCGCCCGTGTCAGGGATCCGGACAGTGGGGAGGCCCCGGAGGACCCTTTGCATTGTACCCCCGAGGGGCCACCCATCAGGGACCATCAGGGCCAGTGCAGGCTGGCCAGAGAGAAGAGATGACCAACAGTGAGAGGACATGGCTGGGGGGAGGCTGCATGATGGGACCAGGATCCTGGTCTCTCTCCCTCCTGCCCCCAACACAGTGAGGGCGTCAGGCCCTGGAGTGGAGAAGGAGGGGGCCCTCGTCCCTGTCCTCTCTTCAGAATATAGGTTCTCTTTGTCCTTAGCCAGGGGCCCCAGCGGTCATTCTGGGGTATCAGGGCCCCCCAAAAATTGATGGACTCTGCCCGAGAAGCTGTGAAGCAGCCTAGGGAAGATCTGAAAATAGTGATAGCAAGAGATCAGGTTTCAAGTGTCTGTTTCCCGAGTAGAGGTTCTGCCATAATCCAGTTTCTAAAGTAAAAATATTCAAGAAAAATATTATGTGTATAATAAAATGGAACTTGAGTGGCTGAGTTCTTGAAACTGACTTAGGAGGGAAAGCTAGGATTCACACAGCAATGACAATACTCTGATAACAGCTATGAGTAGAGGATGATGGGCAGGGAAGGCCAGAGTACCTGATCAAGAGGAGGACAGTCAGGGTAGCCTTCCTGGAAGAGGTGACTTTTAAACTGAAACCTGCAAGGGGATGAGGAGGCATCCTGGGAATCCTCCCAGTGACTGGTGTGTATGGTGCTGTGGGTACAGAAGGGGTCCTGAGAGTATTGATGGTGGGGTCTTAAGAATTTCTCATCAGTGCAGGGATAATATTGCCTTAGATTCTGATCATTTAGGGCAGGAAAGAGAAGCATGGTGGACCTTCTGCCAGTTACTCCTGTCTCCCCAGCTAGAGTGTGAGTTAGATGGGCAGGGACCAGCTCCCTCCATCCTGGGTTTCAGCCTGGCAGAGGGCCCATTTGCTGAATGAGTGATAAGGAATGGAGCGGGGAGCGGTTGAGACAGGTGGGTGTTAGTTCGCTCTCTCTCCCACCTCCCCATCAGCAAAGTCTCCAGCCTGGGACCTGGCCCTTGGACTCCGCCCCCAGTGCTCTTGGGGAGGGGGGGGGACACCTTAGCGGCAGTTATGCAGGGTCAGGGCATGTCCCCAGAGGACCTGAATGGTGTTGGCCTTTTGAGATTTGCCTCCACCCCGGGGACCCCTGGGCCTGCTGCCCACCTCCCCAAATGCCACCCTCGTGACACAGCTTCTGGGTGGTAGGTCCCTGGGCCCCAAAGCACTATCAGTGTGGACCCTGGAATGACAGGGACCTACTTCCCAGCCCTTCTCCTCCTCCACTCCCCACAAAGGCCTTTATCCGGAGACTGGATTTTGAATTTTCCGCCGCAGGAGATGTCCGGGAGCCGGCCTTGCTGAAGGTCCAGCGGTGCCCTCGGCCGGCCGGCGGCCGCTGTCATGCCCGCACTGCCTGCCCCGCCGTCTCGGCCCAAACCCCAGCGGCCCCGGCGCACTCACCTCTCTCGGGTCCCGGGCGCAGGAAGCCGGGCCTCGGCGGGCGGGAGCGGAGGGACGCGCGGCGGCGGCGGGGGCCGGGGGAGGACGGGCGGGGCCGGGCGGGGGGCGTGGTGCGGGCGCCCCTGCGCACCTGCTCCCGCTCGCGCGCCGCCTCGGGAGGAGGTGGAGGGGGCGGGGGCTCCGGCGGCCCGGGGAGGGGGCGGCTTCCAGACCATTGCTCCAGAGCCGCTGCGCTCCCAGTCCCCTGGGGCCCAGAGCTTTCCTCCCCGCTCTTTATTAGGGGTCTCTTGGGGTCTCTTGGGATGGGGGCGGGGGTGGCAGGTGGCCGGCTTTGCCGGGGCCTTGGGATTCCGCCGTAAACTTCACCTCAGTGGGCTGGGCCAAAAAGCCAGAGCTTGGGAAGGGGAGGACGGGTCTGAGCGCTGCCTCGACCCCTCCGCGCGCGTCCCCTGGCACGGGCCAGGCCTGCCAGGGCGCCCCAGGCTCCTGCCTGACCTCGTGGTGTTCACCGCGCCACTAGACAGAGGCAGAGGTGATGGGCTGTCCTCAGGCCCACTTGTTCCCTCTGCACCCTCCCCCCCCCCCCCCCCCCCCGCAGAAGGGCAAGGAGGGGGGATGGAAGGAGAGCCAGCCGCCCTGGGGCAGAGTTTCCAGCCTCCAGCGGTGGCTTCGTGCGCCCGGTGCAGGAAGAAGAGGGTCCACACATGCCAACAGGGAGTAGGTGGTCAGCTGTTCGCAGGTTCCTCCTCCTCCTTTGGTCACTTCTCAGTTGTTCTGTCTCTGCTTTTTCAGCGCATCCCTAAACAGGTGGTGTGCAGGGATTTTGCAAGCCCTTTGTTAAATAGTCATCACTAAAAACTGACTTCTGTACACCTACGATTAAATACTGTATTTTAAAAGCAAAGGCAATAAATCCATAAAATTTGCCACTTCCTAATTATATTACTGTTTCCTATACTCTTGAGGTTATTTACACCCACTCTATAGGTGTGGGGGGGTGGGTGGGGGGAGGTTCTGTGACGGGGGCTACCGCACATCCCTTCCCACATCCGAGCTTCCGGAGGTCATGCCAGCAGCTTGGGATCGGCCGCGGTGAGAGTATTTACACCCCAGAAACTGGCAAATAGTCCCAATCAAGGCTTGATGTATGTTTTCTTCAGTGTCTAGTGTCTAGACTTAAGAAAATGATGGAGAAAATGTTAAGAGTGCGGATTAAACGTAAAAGGGGGTTTGGGGTGCATATAATGGCAGGTAAGCTGTGTTTGTAGCCAACACAATGTGAACAGTGGGGAAACTGAGGAAGTTCTCTCGTACTGCCTTCAGAACTACTGCATGACGGAGCAGTCACCCCGTCATCCACCAGGGAGTGACGTTCTGACTCGCATCTTTGGCTTGTTTCACTTTGGTCTTACGGTTAACACACGCAAATACGAACCAGCATTCCTGCCGGAGCTACACGCATCGTCGGTCACCAGCATAAGTTGGTTATAAATACACAAGTTCGGCAAAAATCAGTGAGAGCTTTCTAAGAGAAGCAATTGGCTGTGTGGATTTTGTTACATTTTATTATTTTATTATTTGTAAATTTTGTTACACATCATTGTATCAGCAAAACTTTAGATGTGTGTGTGTGTGTGTGTGTGTGTACACACACACATTCTCTCCTCTTTCCCCAGTTGGTTGATAAATATTTGGCTGGATATTTAATACTGGCTGGATGCTTCCCAAGGTTTGTCCTGTGCTCTCTCATTTTCTCACTTTGGTGTTCTACCCAGGGTGAGCCCCTCTTGTCCTAGAGATGATCCCGCATCTCTTTTCAGGCAGACCTCACCCTGAGCTAGGGGCATGAATACCAGCTGTCAGTTGGCTACTTCCAGGTCACACCAGGTCACACATCTCCCAGGCCAGTGCAGAGGGTGGGGGCCTGGAGCTCGGGAGGGGCATGATCTGGGATGCCCCGCTCAGCAGCAGGATCCTGTGGTGCTGCCCAGGGGGAACCATTGCCTGGCGTTGGCTGTGAATGTGAGCGAGGTGTCAGAGTTGGAGCCAGCTGATGAAGTCATGGATAGGACATGGGGAAGGGGGAAGGGAATATTGAATATCGTCTAGATGTGAGGGGACAGATAGGACAAGATGGGGAACATAAAGAGGCTTTGGTTGGGGAGGATGGTGACCTGCATGTTGAGCATTCTGAGTTGGAGGCACCTTTGGGACATCGAAGCTGGAAACACAGGTCAGGTCTGGAGGTTCCAAGGAGAGCCTGGGGCTGGAGATGTCTGGAGCCTTCTGGGAACAGATTGTAATTAAAATTGTGGATGTGTATGAGCTTGTCTGGGGAGAGAGGAGGGAGTGATATGAGGGCTGGGTGCACCTCAAATGAGCCATGCAGAGAGGACCGAGTCCACAACGGGATGGGTGTGGCTAATGTGGAGGTAGGCAGAGGGGTAATGGTCCAAAAGGTCACCTGGGGTGAATGCCCTGAGAGGTGCCAGGAAGGCTAAGTTTTCTGAGGTAGGCAGCTACGGCCAAACCCCAGGGCCAGGTGTGTGTGTGACCTGGGATGAGAAGAGCTGGCTAAGATGAAGGGGGGAGGTGCAGATTCCAGACCCATTCTCAGCCCAAGGAGTGACCTATAACATGTGGGGTGTGGAGAGAGGAAGGGCCAAGCCTGCATCATGGGCTTCTGGGTTTTTGTGATTGCAGGACAGCTTGCCCTTGGATGAGCTAGGAGAGCCAGAGGGGTGGGGGTGGGGGGTGGGGGCGGCCAGGCAGAGGAGTTGAGGCCTGCAGGCCCAGGTAGGGGGATCGGACAGCAGGTGTGACTTCAGGCCTCTAGCTCAGGAGTGGTTAACACTCGGCTAGCCCCAGGGGTGCATGGAAAGGGAAGCCTCTAGGACCTAGCCACCTTAGCTTTTTTAAATTTTATTTACAATTAACATATAGTGTATTAGTTTCAGAGGTAGAGTTCAGTGATTCATCAGTTGCACATAACAGCCAGTGCTCATCCTATCACGTGTCCTCCTTAATGCCCGTCACCCAGTCACCCCAGCCCTCCCGCCCCTCCCCTCCAGCAACCCTCAGTTTGTTTCCTGTGGTTAAGAGTCTCTTATGGTTTGTCTTCCTTTCTGATTTTGTCGTTTTATTTTTCCCTCCCTTCCTCTCTGCTCCTGTTTTCTTAAATTCCACGAGTGAAATCATATACTTGTCCTTCTCTGACTTATTTCGCCTAGCATAATACCCTCTAGTTCCATCCATGTCATTGCAAATGGCAAGATTTCATTTTTTTAAAGATTTATTTGACAGAGAGCTGAAGAGAGAGAGCGCGAGCAGGGGAGGAGGAGAGGGAGAAACATAGCTCCCCGCTGAGCAAGGAGCCTGATATGGGACTTGATCCCAGGACCCCGAGATCATGACCTGAGCTGAAGGCAGATGCCTAACCGACCGAGCCACCCCCAGGTGCCCCAAGATTTCATTTTTTTTTTGATGGCTGAGTAATATTCCACACCTTAGCTTTCAATGAGTCTGTGGAAGGAATGAGTGAATGAATGAAGGGCTGGCAAGTGTGAGCACTGAAGAGACGTTCCAGAGGGCAGAGATTCACAGGCTAAGTTCAAGGAGTAACCGGCCAGGTGTCAAACCCTGGCACAGGAGGACGCCGCTGCTCAGTTGGGTCCAGGCGTGGCGGATGGCAGTTCCCACCAAGTGGTCACATGCCCCAGGTTGCAGAGCTCCAGAAAGGACGGGCGAGGGGGCAGGAGGGGACTCTTAAAGTTCAGGGAGGCAGGAGGGAGACAGAGGAAGCTGCTAGACAGGAACCATTTGAAGAAAGATCTTGTCATGTGTGGGTATGTGTATGCCGGCCTCCCTCCCTCCATCTGACTTAAGCATCTGAACTGAGGTCCCGGAGCTCTAAATTCCAGATCTGGCCCTTCCTAGTTGAGTAGCCTTGGGAAAACCCAAAGGACCAGCTGAAGCTGAGCTGCTGTCACGAGATGAATCCCACACCAAAATGGGGTCTGACTCTTACTAGCTGAACATAAACGCAAGTCTGGGAAAAGCCGTTGTATAATGAGCACGAAAACCTTGCTCTTTTGTGTTCTTTGACCTGGTGGCAAAGGGAGCTGTGGGTTCCGATGGCCGGGAAGGCTCTTGGAGGTGAAGCGGGCCACCAGGAGAGCCCCTGGTGGCCGGTCCCATGCCACCAGCACCGCCCAATGAGAAAAACCAGGACTCGATTCTCTGCCGTTTCATTTTATTACCATCCTGTCCTCGTGTTCCAGAATGAACGGCTACTTAACACACAACCCAAAGCACTCCTACAACTGATCTTGTTAACAGTCCCATTTCTTTCTCAGTATATTAAATCAAAAGAAAAAAAAAATCACCAGGTTTAGCACATCCCAGAAAGAGCACCTTTACTAAACAGAAAACAAAACGTTTGTCAGGAATCTGACCAAATACACAAAGCAGCAGGTAAGATTCCTGAGAGAAAAGAGAGACTCCCAATGGAACATAAATAGATCCCCCTCAAAGTACATATATTTCACAGGAGTGTGTACATATATATGTAATATATTAAAAGAAATTTGGTTTCTACCCCAAGAAGTTATTCAGAAATAATCAATCTCTCATCTGAGATTGGGGAAGGGCAGAGGTTGCAGCCACGTTACTAGGCAGGCGTGCACCCCGCTCCCGCGCACACTTCCCCTCTGTACACGATACGCTTGCTGCGAGGGGGCTGAGGCGGGCGCTTCTCTCTGCCCCGGCCCCCAGCCCCAGCAGATCCAGTGTTCGGAGAAGAGCGAGCCAGGGAAGGCAGGTCTCTGTGGGGCTCCCAGAGCCCACCGTGCAGAGTCCAGGAGCCGGCGGCAGGCGGGTGGCCAAAGCCCGAGGCCACCTGCCACCTGCCTGGAAGGGGACCTTGGCCCTGGGGTAAAAGGGAATTGCCTGGGACCCCCAGGAATGGCGTGGCCACACTCCCGGTTTTCAGCAGCAATCCTCATTCTGGGGTCTCCCCAAGGTCCGCAAGTTCTTTGTAGTCTGGCCAGTCTGGACTTCTCCTAGGCTCAAATGGCTTTTAGGAAGAGGGCAGGGAGTTTCCAGAGCCACGAGGGCTTGGCCATGTGAACCTGTGTGTTTGCACACACGCACATACACACACGCGTGCTTTAAGAGAGGTCGACAAGTTGCAAATGAGTGTTCTGCCGGAACACGCTCAAATAGTGTCTACTCTGTGATCAGTTTCGTCGCTGTGCTCTGAGTGTCCCCACGCTCAAGTGGATTTGTTCAAAAGACAGCAGTTGCTGGAGGCTACAGATATAGCACACGCACACGCGCACACACACACACACACGAGTGTAATCCTCTTAGGGCTTGGCACAGTGTTTCCATGAACAAAACAAGCAGGAGAGATGCCCAGGAACCCCTGTCCGCATTCTAAAACCCTTTCCCGGCACCACAGGCAGACGGAAGAAAAGGCCATCACAATTAGAAGGTGAGTCAGTAGTTTGAAGGTCCAGGAGCTGCCGGGCCAGATGAGTCACACGCAGCCGTACTCATACCACACTGTCTGCTGGTCCCCACCAGGCTCGGGGCACGCGGGCGTGCTCTTCAAGCTGCTTCCGCGGCTGAAGTCCTCAGGGGCCCGGCTCGTGTGGGGAGCCAAGTCAGGAGACCTACCCGGGCTCTTGGCAGGGAGCCCCTCACTGTGGCCTTGCCTTGGGACCCCATCACCCTCTGAGAGGCTGAGCGGCCCCCGGACAGGGGCGATGGTGGCCACCTCTGCCGCGTGCGGGGGCGTCTGGGGTTTGGTCCTGGTGGCCGGCGCTGCGGCCACTGGGAAGTGCTGGGTCTGGGAGCTGCTGCTGCTGCTGCAGGGACCGCCACCCCCAGTGGCGATGGCTGGGGCTGTGGCAGACTGCTGCAGGGGGGCCAGCCTCTCCTCCTTTGGGGGAGCCAGTGAGAAGCGCCTCATGTCCGGGGGCCGGCTTCGGGGGGCTGGGCCCTGACCAGAGCCGCCGGTCTTTCCCACAAGTGGGGTCCGCTCCCGGGCCAGGCTGTGGGAGCTGGGGGGTGTGGGGCTTTGCAGGACATGGCTGCCCGTTTCTCTGCCCCCTGAGCTGTCAGGACCCCCCAGCTTCTGAGGGGCTTCCTGTTTGCAAGCCTCTGGCCCACTGGCCCGGAGAAGGTCGGCGGAGGCCAGGCTGAAGGCCCGGCTCAGGGATGCGCTCCGGCTGGCAGGCGTGTGGGACGTCGGGGGCATCGCGGCCTGCCGGGGTCTGCCCAGAGACAGGCTCTGGGGAGGCTGGACCTGTCTCGGGGGGGCACTGGGCAGGGCCTCGGCCTCAGCGGGTCTGAAGTTTGGTTTCACATACTGCCCGGGCTTCAGCAGCTTCCCCTCAGAGGTGTTGACGGCCATCTTGATGGTAGGGGCCACGAAGCTGGTGGGCATCTTGGCCCCTTCTTTCCTGGTAGGTGGTCCTGGCTGGCCTCCAATGGCCGGGAGATCGCTGGCCTTTCTGAAGTAGTCACTTAGCAGGTCATCCCGGCAACTGGGGGTGTCCTACGGGGAAGAGAGGAAGAAGTGAGAGGTGGGCACGAGGGCCAGGCCGGTGCTGGGACAGCCCTCCCCCCACCCCCCCCAGGATGTCCCCTGGTCCGGATTGGGGGGCAATACGTGGATCAGCAGGGAGAGAACCCCAGAAGCCACTGTGGCAACCCCCTAACTTTACAAACAAGAAAACATGTCCGAGAGGAGAAGGACTTCCCGCAAAGCCCCTCCACGCCACGGCAAGGTCAGGGCTGTAAGCCTGACCACAGCCAGCCGCTCCCATCTGCTCTCGCTGCTCTCCCTGGCGGGGCAGGAGGAGGAAGCTGACTGGAAGCCCTGCGCCTGCTTCCCCAGTCAGCCCACCGCGCTCAGGCACACCGCAAGGGCTTCGTCTGGGGCCACGGAGGAAGGAGAACAAGAGCAGCTCCTGAAAAGCCAGACCCCTCCCTGCCTGCCGCTCAGACCACTGCCACACGTGAGGGGCAGGCACGAGGCAGACTGCCCGGGACAGTGAGGCTGCCGGGGGCGGGGGGGGGGAGCGGAACGGAGGGCATGGGATGGCCCGGCCCACCAGCCTGCTCCCAAGGCACCGTCCCCGCCCCGGCCACCACCCTGCAGACACACAGAGCCACCAGAGGCCAGGGCCATGATGCTGCTCGGTTCCTTCAGCCTTCTGTCAGGATCTCAGAGCCTGGAGGAGCCACGTGCAGGTTCCTCCTTAGGCTGACGGACCCCGCCAAACCGGGAAAGGAAGTACATTCACGGGGCAGGTGGGAGTGGGGCCGGGGGCGGGGGGGGGGGGACAGAGCTCAGAAACCGTCTGCACCTGCCAGCAGCTCCTGGCCCCTGGAAAGAGCTGGATGCTCAACTTGACAGACACACACCCTGCCCCTGGATACTCCTTTGAAGCTGCAAATTTTGGTGGAGGATGTGGTAAGACCCTGCGATGTTAACACTGACAGGAACCGTTTCTCGAGCGCTTCCTGCGTGCCAGGCACTGTGCTAAGAAGCATGGGTGTCATCACCAAGAAACCAAAACCTCCCTTCATTTTCAAAGCAACCTTGCAAGGCTGTTTAAGGTTGGGCTAAAACAATCTTTAATAGGTAAGGAAACTGAAGCCATAGGGTTTCCACAGGTCCTGCATCCAGAGAGCAGACTAGGGATGAACGCCTACTGCTGTCTGGCTGGGTCTCTGGGTCCCTGACGTGAATTTTTAGTTCTTGGATGTGCACCCCCAGGGGGCCCATCTTGAGACACCCCCCCCCCCCAGCATTATCAATACTCAGGGAGTACAGGCATGGGTGGGGCAAGCTGTGACTTCTCTGGGGCTGCTCAGGGGAGGGTGGGAGGGGTTGGGTGTGTGGGGCTGGCAGGGGGCGCACATCCCGGGCAGGCGGAGAGGTAAGCATGGCTCTCCAGGGCCACACGTCAGCTCCCAGCACGAACTGCCGCAGTGAGATTATTTCGGGCTTGTTTAGGCTGAAAAGGGACAGATGAGGATATGGAGTGTGAGTGAGGAACAAGGACTACGAGGGACAGGTCTGAGCGGAGCAGGACGGGGCCCCGTCGCTTGCATGGGAACCCCGCCCCCCCCCCCGAAATCTGCAAAGGGAAAGGAAACTCACTGTGACAGGTACATAGTCAGAAGAGGGTGGAGAGAGAAAGCCTCCCAATTGCAGGCAGCCCTACTTTCTGGACTACTCTCATTTATTCCACCAAATCGGGGCTTCTCAGTGTGGGATGTCTGGACACACGCTGACAGCCAGAGCATCATCTGGGAAGCCAGTACGGCTACAGATCCTCAGGGAGCCCCACCTCAGACCCACGCAGCCCGAAGCTCCGGGGGGCAGCCTGTGTCCTGGCAAGGCCGCCAGGTGAGTCTGGGAGCCGCTGAGCAGACCATAAACTTCCTGAAAGCAGCAGGGCGTCTGTCTGGTTTCTCCAACTCCCAGGGCATGGAGTAAGCGCTCGCCAGACAGAAATATAAACGGAGGGAGGGCAGGGACCACGTTTTCCATTTCCTTTCAGGGCCAACCAGGAGACTCGGCACCAGTGAGTATGCCAGAAAAGCCTGCCATTCCCTGGTTTGCTTCGTTTCTCGGGAGCAAGCACTACAGGCACACTGTGTAACACACAGTAGGTGCTCAGTGAATAGCTGCTGAACAAGACTGCGTTCCACCACGGCCTACTAATGTGGGTCACAGAGCTTACCGTGTGGCTAAGGAAAGTTCGACTGTTTAAGGAGAATGAGACGGAATCCTGGAAGCATTAAAAATCCTTAAAAGATCTCAACTGCAAGAGAGCATGTTCACGTGTCTAGTAAGCCAACTGCTCCCACGACTGAAGTCAGGCAGAGTGTGCAAATACGTGGATCAGCAAGGAGAGAACCCCAGAAGCCTGGAGCTTCCGAAAAGCTGACCTGAGACCCTGGAAAGGGGACAGAGGAGGGGACCCTCATGCCCGGGACGTCTGGGGGTCAGAGGTGCAGAAGGCAGGTCAGCAAACTCCAGCTGTGGCACAATCTCAGTTTGCCACGAGTTCTTGCACGGCCTACGAGCTAAGAATAGTTTTTACATTTTTAAATCATCAATGAAATTTTTTTTAAAAAAACAGCCTTACGTGACACGTGAAAATCATAGGAAATTCAGAATGTCACTGTCTGTGAGTACAGTTTTGTGGGCCCGCAGCCATGGCCGTTCGCTGATAGATGGGCTCCGTCTGTGTTCGCACTGAAACGGCAGAGCTGAGAGCTTGCCTAGAGACTGATGGCCCCGAATGCCGAAGACGTTTACTAGCAGGCCCTTTCCAGAAACAGTCCACCGACCTCTGCTGCTGAAGGCTCGGGGCGAGTGGGTAATTCAGGGCTCCGTCACGGAAGCTACTGTGGGATCGTCACCCTGCCAAGTCGGGCGCTAGCCCTAGCTTGACAGAGGTTCCCAGGGGTGGGCACACCACCCCATCCCTGCCCTCCATGCCAGCAACAAATTCCTGCCCGCTCACACCACAGATGGAGCAGACAGCCCCTGAGGTGTGGGGTTGGCTGCCAGCGCGCCGTGGCTTGCCCCCCAGGGGGCATCCTTCTCCCCCTAGGCCAGCTCCACACCCAGGCCGCGCCACCCTGCCCCACCCCCTTCTGTGACTCTGCTGCCAAAGTCTCTGTCCGGGGGGCCTAAGGCGGGGAGAGGGCGGGGGAAGAGAGGCGTGCCGTGTCCAAGCCCTGGGCCACTCACAGGGGTGGGGGAGCTCCGGTTGCTCTCCTCCAGAAACTCCTCCAGGGTGACCATCTCACTGCTCGGGGAAGCAGGGCAGGGCCGGCCCCCTGCGTGGGGCTGGGTGGCGCCTCTCTTCTGGATGCCGTCCTGGGGGAGAGGCCCGTTCCGGGGTGGGGGGTAGTCATGGCGGCCGAGGGCGGTGCGTCCTGGGGTGCTGGCATCCCGCGGCAGAGTGGCTGTGTCCCTGCTGGGGATCAGGTCCTCGCTGCTGAAGCTCTCGGACCTGCCGTGGAGCTGGTCGGATGAACCTGGATGGTGGGGCGGGGCGGTACAGAGGAACACACCTGAGTCTGTCTCCCGGGCTCACCTGCCTCTGGGAGCGGGGGGCGCTCTGTGCTGCCTTGCGTTCACCCACAACAGAGAGAACCCGGGCGCACTTCTCCCAGGCTGGGATTTTGAGGTTGAGAACATTTTGGAAAGGGGCACCTGGGTGGTTCGGTCGGTTAAGCGTCGGACTCTTGATCTCGATCTCAGCTCAGGTCTTGATCTCAGGGTCGTGAGTTCAAGCCCCGCATTAGGCTCTACACTGCGCATGGAGCCTTTTTTTTTTTTTTTGAGAGCTTCAGAATTTCAGTGTGGTATTATTTTTATTTAAATTCAATTAACATATAGCATATTATTAGCTTCAGAGGTAGAATTCAGTGATTCATCAGTTGTATATAATACCCAGTGCTCTTTACATCACATGCTCTCCTTAATGTCTATCACCCAGTTACCCC